>NW_026867014.1:142500-148582 GCF_026571515.1 Ruditapes philippinarum
GTAAAGGAATATCACTATTGGAAATATGATAATTTGAACATTATGTTTTATAAAAATGAAAAACCCTCTTTCATGATTTGTCTTACTGTTTTCTATTCAAAATTAGATCATTATTTTTATAACTTAGCCCAATATGAGTGTGAATGAAGAGATTCTTGAGAATATCTATTGTCTCTATATGATACATATGCGATTCGTTGAGTCATCAATCTTAATCGATTTAGTATAATCCATCTTAGTTATTAATTATCATATTAATAGTATCGTGACAATCAGTATTTCAGTCAGTTACGATTTATATCGTCTTAATTTAACCTATGTCAGAGACCAGCATTTCTTGTTGAAATGTTTGTATTGGATTGCGCTGGAAATAATAAGTCTGCACGACGAATTTTTATTTGACAACGTCTCTTTAGTTGAAACTTACGGATCGCCACTGAAAGTACTACAGGCTAATAAATACGGCTGGATAAACCATTTCCATGAATTCATTTCTGTCGTTTGGCCAGGCAGGTTTAGGAATGTCAGACATTCGATCAATGGATGGCTGAATGCTGTGGCAGACAATAAAATTTTAAGATCCCTTGATGACCGCGATGGTAAATCCTTGAGGACTGTTGAAAAAATAGATAACATTGAAGGTGACTGGCTATGTCATTACGATTTCTTCATCCTACCATCTTTCTGTCCCATAAATGATTGTTCAAATACTGGCATTTACTAGAACAGTATATGTACCGACATTGCAAAGTTCAATCAATATTTATCGATTTATTGTTGTTTTTATTTTATTTATTTATTTATTTATTTATTTATTTATTTATTTATTTATTTATTTGTGAAGTGTCCGTTTTTCAAGAGGTCTTTTGTTTGTATTATGGTTATTTATTTGCGTGTATGTATTCATTAATTATTGTTACGCTCTAGAATACTTTAAATAGTTTCAAATTACATATACGATCATAATTACAAGGTTTATATTGTCTTACAAAATGCATGTAAAATGCATTCTCAAGAGTTCTCATTAACAATTTTTTATTACTTATATATTATTATAATAAATAATCATCTTTGCAAATTTATTTTTAAACTGTACATTGTGTTTAAGGAAAGTGGTAAGGTATGAAATTGCCCGTCCAAATTGAATTTCAAAGAGAAACTCTACAAATACCAATTTCCAGCCTGTCCCAGTTTGTATTTTTCACTCTCAAAGATGGTTTAACGGGCAATGAAAGATCTAGTAGACGGCAAGAAACTAACCTACACAGTACGAGCATATGACATTATGTAAGGAATATGCTGAAGACAATGTAACAGTCATGGTAGACCTTTCACCACCAATTATCCGTAATCTATGGTTGACGAAGGTGACTTAGTAAACATAAGTGTTCACAAGTGTATTGGAATTGAAAGAACTTTACGTACATTTATATATTTCTTACTTCATAATATTGTTTATATAATATACAAATAATGGAACCACCGTTGAAGTATCTTTATTTTACTGTTTTTTGTCGGTTAAGAATTTTAATTTAATAAGTCATCGTGGAACAAACATGGAAGATGGTTTATATCCCCTAGTAGTTTATAAAAGAAAAAGAACATTTAACATAACGGATCAAAACAATTTAAGCCAGAATACGCAATATTTTGATGTTATTTGAAGGGGATACCTCTACCTATCAAATTTCTATTCGCTAACGTTTTATTTAATTTAATTTTAAGTATTGAAATGGGAAGCGTTAAGACTACATAGTGGTAATTCATCAGGTTTCAATGGAGTTGTTTGATAACTTCACAAAGTATAATTGTAAACATGGTCAGTCTGTCCCGAACCTCCGCAGGGCGAAACTAAGGTAAGGAATAATTACAAGTAAAAATATCAACGTTACATTAACAAGGTGATTTACACAAACATGTGCACTACATTTGTACTATATTTTGTCTTAAAAAACAGATGCTGACTGATGAAAATACAAAGTTGATATTTTTTCTTTTGTTAATGTATGCCCTTGCACTAAACGTGAATTATTTTCTATAATGGTAATTTTGTTCTTTAAGCATATAAGTCCTGGTTTTTTTTTTCCAGGATTTAAAGGAATGCATCAAAAAATACGTGTTTTTGTATCTCGAGACCAAACTGCTAACTGTTTCTCCGTACAATGGATGTTTTTCATAGACATTATCAGAATCCAACCACCAGTTTCTAATGGTAGTAATGGAGTTAAACTTTGGTAAAGAAAAGGTGATCATGATTATGACTATTATATCGAGGTAAACAGTCTAACAGCTGCTGGACTAGAAACCACAAACATAAGAAGGTATTGACATACCCACGTTTTACGACTTAAGATGAATTTAAGAGACTCCACTGAGGAATTTTGACATGACGGGACTGAGAATATTTTTCAGAATATAATCATTTTAATTGTGAAAATGACCCTAAACATAAAAAGCGCTGTAACGTTTTTAACTCAATCAGGTTACGAATCGCAATATATATTCGAATTAATAATTTAATGCTGGGTATATTTTCTGTTTTTATGCTTATATGATCAAATTTGGACCATAACATCTTTTATCTTAATACGAAATAAATATATGACTGTAGTTCTGTCATTGCGTGATTTTGTTAATATTATAAATATATAATATACTATTTCTCCCTTACAAAATGTTTCTTTAAATATAATGAATACAATTCTGTGTATTAATTTTTGTTTTGTTTTTGTTCTACATTTTAATAGTGTATAAATTCATAAGTGCAAAATAAACTATGTGTCCATTCTTTTAGATAACGATCGACACATCGCCACACACGAAGGGCTAGAGTAGCACGATTGGTATACCTGGAGATCCCGAAGTTGACTTTCAGCAGTCACTAAAGTTGAAGTTATTGGGATGACTTTTTTGAACAAAGAAAGTGGAGTGTGGTTATATACATTTGGGCTTTCGGCAGCGATGTTTACATGAAAATGAGCCTTGAATATAACATTCAAAGGTAGGTTAAGAACTACAGTGTATATTTTTATAAGAGTTTTGCATCACTCATCTTTTGCATATTTAAACAGTAACCATGCCTCTAGGATCTAAACGTTTTTTTAGATTTCTCATCAAAAGATTCCAATTCCAACAGCTTGGTTATATTTAAACATTGATTTAAAAAGTGTAAGATTTAGCTTAGAATTCTACACCAAAAATCATTCATCATTGCATTTAAGGGATAATATGCCTATAATATAACCGTTGTGGTCGTCAATGAAATAATTAGAACTAAGTATGTTTCTTCTGTAAGTGAAAAAGGTCCATTATACGAACAGCAAGGATTGGTGCAAACATATCAACTTTTCATTCAGGTTAATTGGGGACGTAACGACAAGTAAGCTTGAGTTTACAGCACCAAAAACCTGGCAAATATTTTCTCACAGTCATGGCATATAATCACGCACTTGGACATAGTAAAACCTTTTTTGTTCTGACGGAGTTACGATAGACATCTTACGCGGCAATAGTGTCAGAAAGTTGTACTTCATGATGCAGTAAACGGCAAGCGGACTTTATTAAGAGTGATCTTACTGATACAGTTTATGTATTATATAGAAACCGTGAATTGGAGAACGGTTGATAATCCAACTAAAACTTGCAGTTAGGTTTTTCTGATTAACGATGAATGTACTAATTTTGAGAAATCTAATATTGTACTAGCACGATTTGTTGTTGCATTTTCAATAAAAATTTATTTCGCATTTTGCATTTTCCCTACGGGTGATCAGAATACCTCTTAAAACTACAAAGGAAGAACTTAAAATATTGACGCTGTTATTTATTTATTTATTTATTTATTTATTTATTTCATTACCCTCGAATCCCGTTTAACAATTCTGTTTGGGTTTTTGGTTCCATCAAATGTTTTCTTGAGTTACACACACAAATTCCTTTGGGGACCATGAAAAGGCAAAAAAATGTAACATTGAACATGATCATCCGCCCTTTGGCAAAATTCTGTGTTTACTTTTCAAATAATAATTTCACATTTTCTAATAAATTAATATGATTTGTTTTATTGCTTTTGAATCATTTGAATAATAATTCTTGGAACAATTTTAATTATTTTGATTTAATTTTACAGAGATCTTTCAGACAACTGTTCCGGACTCTAAAATAAAATTGTACCCACATAAAAGACGTTCTAAAAGGAAGCTTGAGTAGAACTGTTTTGGATGAGGAATGTGACAATCTTTCATGGTGTCCATTCAGAACTTAATTTCCTAATAACATCTGATTCAAGGGTATATGTACTTAACGCTTTTACAGAAGTTAGGATATTTAACATAAAATACTTTATATGTCATAAATATCCAGTGTAGACATGAAATAAAAAGTAATAAAAAGATTTATATTCAATTTGAATTTTTACAAAAAGCTTTATAGCGTTAATTTAACATGCTAATTAAAAAGCGCATGTTACATTTTCAATTTAGCCGTTTTTTTGAATGATCTTGAAGGCTCTTATAAGGTTAAGCTCTTTAAAAAAGATCAAAATTTAGACAATCTATCGTTTAATTGCCATATGAAATTACATGTCACATATAGTCCTATACATGTTCACAATCTTGAGCCTTGAGTACAATTCTTTGTAAATTAAATTACGATTGCTTATATTATGCATGATATATTGCCTGTAAAGCTTGTTTTAGTTTTAATGATTTCTTTTTATTTAGATCGATATATCATGGAATGTTACATTTGGAGCTGTAGTGTTTATAGATTATGAAGTAGGATAGCATCTGAGAAGTCAAAGTTCCAGATGTTTTGGACTTTACTTCTTCTCACCATCCATCAGCATATACGCTTATTTCAGCCAGATATTTTTGACGGGGAACAATTTTATGTATGATAAAAGCCATTACACAAAATCACCGTCACAGACATAAAGGTATTATTTCGAAAATTAACTATTTAACCCTCATTTTCCTTTATTTGCAAAACAAATTATAACGTACAACAAAAATATAAGCTCTGTTGTATCTAAATATTGACCAACATTTTGCTAACAATCAATTTTTACTCATGATGCATATAATATAGATAGCAGTGATAAATAGTTCACACATTCATAATAAAAGTTATTGTTGCATACATTCAAATATATATTTTAAACATACTTTAGACAATTGGACCATTTGTTTATGACTCATCAAAGCCAGAGTTTACTGGAGAAATCAGTCTTTCTGTTGAGCACACCGACAGCGATACTTTTCTGATCGCTAAATGGAACAAAGATGCATTTACAGATCACGGAGACCCTTATGCCTTGAGATACGAAGTAGCTGTTGGTCAGTGTGTAAATTGTTATTTCATTTGGTCAAATATTTTTCTGTCAAAAGGATGCATGTTTGTAACCTCTTCTTCTTGTTTCAACATATTACGTATATATAGAGAGAAATTGAAATAAGTGTATGACAAATACTGAATTTATTGAACATGTTGCATTAATCTAAATTATGCGAGCCTCAGGTGAGCATTCAGCTCGTTCCATATATTTAGTTATGATTCTAAACAAATATCATACTAGTATACTAATTCTCACATTCACAGCATAAAATTATTTTACAGTAGAAAAAAATCACCTATTTTTAATCAAGCGAATATCCTATAACGCTTATATTTGGCGCGCGTTCCCGCAATTTTTGTTTGATTGCATAGTTATTACACATGACTATTATCGTTTTTCAATGACTTTATTGCACTACTGCATCTGGTTTTTGAAAACAATCATAAACTGTACCATTCAATCTGTTTACGAATGAAATATAATTATATTGTTTTAAGATACACATTTTAACCTAACCTGTTCATTTTTAGAAGTGTATTATCAATTCTCTTTCAGGAACAACAAAAAATGGAAAAGATATTCTTCCATTTCAGCAGTATTTCCACTGGTGGAAGTTTGTAAATCGTTTACACCAGCAGACTTGTACAGCTTTTTCAAACGCACTCACTGCCATGGCACTTACATGGTGAACTCGACTACTTTGTAACGATAAAAGTAAGAGATACGGCAGGTCACTTTGTGACGGCT
>NW_026867015.1:0-37545 GCF_026571515.1 Ruditapes philippinarum
GCTAATATTGCCCAAGGATTATGAGTAATACCATTATTTTGCGGTTTACAAAATGGTTTTACATCTCAATTATCACCCCGGACATCTTTTTAAAACGTTAGTCTGAGATATTTTTTTGCCTATATGTCTTATAAAATCAAATGACCCCGGGTGGGGCCCCAATTTAAAACAAAGACCCCATGATTCCGTACAGTTTCAAAAAGGTAAAAAGGAATGCAGCATGCAAAATATTTAAAACCGAGACTTGAAATCTTCAGGTAGGGCAATCAGATTCAGGAACCGGGAAAACAATTTTCTGCCACCGGTCCTTTACAATAATATTTCTGAAAAAGTATATTTTTTCCTGTCGATTCAATGATGCAGGCGGACATAAATTTTGAAATTGTTTTACAAAATGATAAGTGAAACCCTTGCCCTAAAATAAATAAAACCCTGCGCTCTTCACATTGTCTATTATGGTTAAATTTCTACAAAACATTTTTTAATTTCCTTCCTACGTTCAAAGGATACGGCCCGGGCAGAATACTGTAACTGTGCGGTGCTATTTTACACTGAATTCTTTTCGGGTGGGGGGAAAATACCAAACAATCCTTTTCAGCCTTTTTTGTAGGAGTATTAAAAAAAATATACTTATGCTAAAATTTCCCCTGTCCCCCATGATGGCGGAGAGGTCGAACTTTAATGACAAGATCATATATATTGCATGTATTAATTTGAATAGTGATAAGGTTGGGAAAAATAAAAAAATAATGCATGAAAAAAAAGAAAACCCCACGATTCTTCGTTTTCAAGAAGATAGGTAAACCCCCAATTTTATATAAAAAAAAGACGAAACCATTTAGAAACGTTTTTTTAAAAATGTACATATATACTCAATAAAAACCCAATTTTTAAAAAAGTTCAAAAATTTTAAATGTTACAACAAAGATACTTTTTTAAATGTGTAGAAAAGATTCACTTGTTTTGCTCCCATGTGATCCATTAAATTACTGATAAGCCCCAAATTCATATATCATGACAAGTTTAATGCCTGTGTTATTATATTTAAATTTTTTTTTGTTGATTTTATAATTGTAAAGCAATTAACTACCCGGGATGACTTTATATATCATTCAATTGCCCCAAAAACCCGTTTCCTACCAAAAATATATTTAATAAAAGGAGTCTTGGGCGGGGGGAATATTTCCTAGATTTGAGTAAAATCGTTATTTTGCGGTTACAAAATGAGTTACATGCCCCAAAATCTTTGCCGGGCATCAAAAGGGTTTCAACATTATGTCTCAGATATCTTTTGCCCATAAAGTCTATATAAAACAAAAAGGTCCCCGGGTCGGGACAAAATTGAACCATCCCCAAAATTTAGCCAGGGCATATTTTTCAAACATTATGTTCAGAATCTTTTTCCCATATAAGTCTATATAAAACAAATGGTCCCCGGGTTTGGGGGCCCAAAATAGAACAAAGGAGCTGATTTTGTAAAGATTCAAAAAGGAAAATAAGGAAGGGCAGGCATGTTTAGATATCTTAACTTCGAGACTTGTAATTTCGGGTAGGGAAATTAGGGGACGGGGCAATAAATTGATCTCAGGAACCCGGGATTATGTTTTCGGGCACACTTTTCTTAAAACAAGTCACATTTTTTTGAAACAAAGTATATTTCTTTCTTTTTATTAAAATTGATGAAATTGGCAAAAAATTTTCGCAATTGAAAAAAAAATTACTAAGTGTGCCCTTGCCCCAAGAAAAAATAAAACCCTTTGCGCTCTGACTTTCGTTTTCTTTTTGGGTTTAACATTTAAATTTTTCCCCCCAAAAGGGGGGTTTTAAAAATTATACAGACCGGCCCGAAATGCAACTGAAAGGGTACATAATTTTATAACTGAATTTTTTTCGGGAAAAATAAACAAGGGTGGAGGGAAGGGGGAAATGGGGAAACGATTTAATGACAAAAACAATCTTTGTATATAAAATTTCATGTTTTTTTATGCATATCATAATTGGGATAAAACAATTTTGTTTTTGACCTACGAAAATCAAACCTTTGCATTTTGACTTTATCCTTAGGGTTTAACATTTTTTCCAAATTTAATTTTCCCCAACTTTTAAAAAAAATACGACCGGACAAAAAATTTCTAAGCAAAACTGCGGCATTCTTTTTTATATTTTAAAATTTAAACATTCTGTTTCTGTTTTTTTGGTCCCCCTGGGCCCTTGCCGGTTCTTGTTGCGGGTCGTGGGGGGTTCTTTCCAATTAAACTTTTTTCCTCTTTTTAAATAAATTTTTTACATTTTTTTTAAAATATTTTTTCAATTGTTAAATAAAAAATTTTTAAATTCAAAAACCTCCCCCGGTCAGGGGAGAAATTTTTTAAAAAGGGTTTCCTTTTTTAAAAAGGAAATTAATAGATAAATTCCTACTTACTTTTTTAAAACGGGTCTTTTTCCTCTGCCTGAAAGTGGGTGGAGGAGGGGGGTGGAACCGTAAAACCACCCCTTTAATGTAAAAAAATACAAAGTATTGCAAGTATTTTTTTGCATATGGGATTTTTTTGTAAAAAATTTAATTTTATGTGGGGGGAAAAATTTTAATTTTTAAACCCTGTTTTGATCATTCGTAGTCTTGAAGATGACAGCCCAAAAATTTTTCCCCACGTTAAAAAATTTAAAATGTCACTTTAATTTAACATTATTTTTTTTAATTTGTTTTGAAAAAAAGATATACTCAGTCTTTGCTCCCATAGTTAAAAATTTGGGTTTAAACCATCCCCTTTTTATAAAATAATTTTTCCCTTTTATAAAAATACATGAGGGGTACCGTTTTAAAAAAAGCATTTCCCCACATTTCCCAATTTAAATTTTATATTTTTATCTAATGTTTTAAAATTTTATTTCAAAAAGGTTTTTTTTAGTTTTTCAGGAAATTTTTTTTATAATTGTTTTAAAAAAATAAAATCCCCCAATTTTCAAACCCCGTTGTGATAAATTTATTCTATTTTTTCACCCCAAATTTTAAAAAAACCCTCTATGTTAAAAAAGTTTTTATGGAAATCCTTATTAAAAATAAATTATAATTCAATTATGATCTATTTGTGTCCCCCAATTTTTTTCAAACCCTCATGATAGAAACAAAATTTTTGAAAAAAAAAATCTATGTTTTTTCTTTTCAAAAATATTTTCAAAACCGATAAAGTTGCTTTTCCCTATTTTTTCAAAGGCAGTCCCAAATATTTTTAAACGAAAGTTGAAAATAAATAATACGAATATCTCTTTTTGCCCGGGCCCATTTTTTTTTTAGCTTATATTTGGGCAGATATTTTGGGAAAATTATTTTTACTAGATATTCCCTTATTTTTAAAATTCGATTTTGTGTTTTAATTTTTTATAAAAACATGTGGGGTAGGGTTATAATTTATTCTGTATGAAAATTAGGCGCTTGTTTGGGGGATCAGTGCGTTTTTTTTTTTTAAAATGTCCCCAGTTTTCCCAATTCTTTTTAAAATGCTGCCCTTTTTCAGATATCATGTAAAAATTTCAAATTTTCCCAAACCGATGTAATAAAAATTACTTTTTTAACACCTGAAAATTTCAAAACGGAGCAAACGAAACTTTTTAGAGCGCATGTCTAAAAAAACATGGGGAAAAAATTCCCTTTTCCAAAACCGGTATTTTAAACATGATTAGGGGCAAACCCCTATTTTGGGTTAAACTTAAGAAAAATCCCTTTTTACGGTTTTTTTTTTACCGGGTAATTTAAAAAAAAATTAGGGTTTAGAGGGTCCCCCTTTAAAACCAATAATTCATATTTTACAATTTTTTTATCCCCGCATAGTAATTGTTTTGACAACCCAATTTTTTAATAGAAAAAAATTTTTTTGGTCCGAAAAATTTTTGGAATTAGGGGTTTCCGTTTTTTTAAAAAAAAAAATTTTCCACTTTATCATGAAGATAGACTTATCCTAAATTGTATCCCAAAAATTTTTTTTTAGATGAGAAAACTTTTTTTTCTAAAAGGGCCCCAATTTAAAACAAATTT
Organism: Ruditapes philippinarum; assembly: GCF_026571515.1. NCBI lineage: Eukaryota > Metazoa > Mollusca > Bivalvia > Venerida > Veneridae > Ruditapes > Ruditapes philippinarum. The sequence goes on from NW_026867015.1 coordinate 4,034, forward strand.
TTAAATTATAGAAATGTTTTGGGTTTTTTATAAAAAAAACATGAAAAAAACATTCAAAAAAAATCAAAAATTGAATCTTTGTCTATAAAAACTAAGGTTTTACAAGTTTATTTTTATGAAATTGGTGGACAATTGGCCCAAAAGTGGAAGGGAAAAAAGTAAATTTTATCCGCTCACCAATATCAAGGGGTTGCAAAATAAAAGTCAGGGGTTGCCAAAAAAATCCAATTTTAAAAATGAAATCATTTGCTGCTAGGGGAAAATAAAGGGGTTCCCAAATGAAAGTCAATGGTAAAAAAACCTTGTTAAAATATTTTTTTCATCCCAAATACTGACCCTTTATTAAAAAATTTTTACTACATTTATGAAACCTTGAGGGGGAAAATTTTTTAGCCCTTAAAACTCTCTAGACAAGGGTTTGATGCCAAATATTATTTTTGTTTCCCCCGAGGGTTTTTAAAGAAAAACCCTGTTTACATGTATTATGAAAAAGATATTTAAAATTTGAAATTAGATGAAAGTGTTTTTTATTTCATGTCAATTCAAATAAGAAATTTTTTGTCAAATTTTAAAGGAAAATTGCTACTTTTGATGAAACCCCCCATGCTTTTTTTAAACTACTACTGAATATTCCCTTTCCGTCCTAAAAAGAAAAATTTAAATTTATTTTTAAAAAATAAACATTTAAATTGTACGGGAGAAAAAAAAGGGAACACTCATTTTATTATATCAGAAGGGAATTTTTCCCCATTTAAAAATGGGAAAAGGTAAAATGGGAAAGAAATAAGAATCCCTAAAGAAACCCCAAAACACCAAATTAAAATTTGGGCAGGCTGGGTTTTGATTGAGTTTTTTCATGGACGGTATTTTCCAAGGAAAACTCCCTTTCCACCCCCCCTAGCCCCGGTTTAAGCGGGAATTAAAACTTTTGGAATAAACTGGAAAAATTAAAAATTTTTTTAAAAACACCCGGCAGATGTTTTCTATGGGGTTTTTTCATGGAACCTAAATGGGGAACGATTTGCCTTTCCCATGAAAGCGGCATATGGCCCCCAAGTAAAAAAATTTTTTTTGTTTTTTCTTTAGGGGTCCCCCAAAATAAAAAAGGGCAACCCATTTTGGGATTATGAGACTTTTTTTTTGCTTGCTTTACCATGAACCCCCAAACTCCTACCACTATGTAGGCCCAGGCGGTTTAGAAAAAATAAAATTCTTTTTTAAAACTATTTTCACGGCTACCAAAGCGACCATTTCGGAACGAGTTCCAGAAAAATTTCCCCTTAAATTAAAACCTCCTAATTTTTTCCAATTTTCCCCCTCTCCAAAACCGGTCCCCTTTAAACCATGGGCCCCAACGTCCCGTTATAGCGTTTTTGCATCTATTTTTTATTTTTGCAAAAAGCTGTTTGTGCTATGATTTTTCCGAAAACATTTTAACAAAATAAAAAATTCATACGAAAATAATGGGTTTTAAATGTGCAATAATTCAAAAGGGAAAAAAAAAAAAAAAAAAAGAGTTTGGGTTAAAAACAGAACGCCGGACTTTTTTAAGTGTGATAGAAAAAAGGGCCCGAATGGTTAAAATTTTAAGTTAAAAAAAGGGAAAAATTTTTCTTAAAAATCCTATTTAAGATTTGGGGGCCTTTTTAAAGAGAGGTCTTTTTTATGCTTCTTAAAAGAAAAAAAAAATTTTCAACTTGTTTAAAACCCAAATTTTTGTTTTTTGGATTTGGGAAAATTTTTTTTGAGGTTATTAAAAAAAACTTTAACTTTTAAATTTTAAGGCAAAAAAAAGGGAAAATTTTCGTCAAAAATGCTTTACAGTTGGGCCCCTCCCCCTATCTACATTTTGGGTATAAATTTTGAACAATTTTGCAAAGTTTCAAAGTCTTGTAATGGACTTCGAAAATATGTCAGGTATATAAAATTTTTTAAGAAAATTTCCCTTAAGTGGGAAAAAGGGGCAAATTTCATGTCAAAATGCTTGATACAGTTACCGTCCCCCTGTCAAAATTTGGGGGTCTAAATGGGGGGGAAAGGGTGTGAAAATTTTTTAAAGCCTTTATGCCCAATGGTTTTAAAAAATTTAAAGGGTTATTTCCAAAAACTTTAACGTAAATTCTAAGTCAAAAAAGGAGCATGTTTCTGTAAAAATGTTGAACTTTACCCCCTCCTTTTTCTTCGGGTTTTTGGGTTTTTTGTGAAAGGGTCAAAAGTTTCAAACCCTTGGGTCAAGGGGCTTTAAAAATATTTGGGGTTTTTAAAAAAAACTTTAACATAAAGGGGTTTTACCCCGGGACGCGGCCCCCAACCCCCGACGCCGACGCTCGGGGGGACTAAAATAGCTCTATTTATTCAAAATTTGTCGAGCAAAAGGGTTTTGCAACAAAAGCTATCCCACTGATTATATTTTCATATAAAAGATATCTAGACATTGTAAAAGTAAATGGATGTGTCACTTGTGATTTTTTATAAAATTTTTTTCTAAAAAAAGAGAATCTTATTTTCAGTAATGTTTCATGTATTAATAAAAAGCTTTTTTAAAAAGGGGAAATCTATATTAGTACAGTGTTTAAAACTTATCCATTGAAAATTGCAGGACAGTACTTTATAATTATTTAATATAGGTAACGCGGGCTCTGTTTGTCTTCAAACGTTACAAGACTTGTATCACGATATTTGATTGCGTGCAGTTGTCGACTGACAAAAATACCGTCATATGATTTAATTTAAAAAAATGAAATAAAAATAACAAACAAAATAAAAAAAAACAAAAACAAAAAACAAAAACATACACACATTAAATGCCTTACGGATTTAACATTATTTCATAAAAAATAGGAAAAAAGAAACAAAATTAAAAGTGTCCCTTTTATATCAATTCCTCTTTTGTGAAATACAAATGAAAATGTCACGTTTGAAAATAGATAAATAAAAGCCCAAAACGGCAAAATTGGGAATTTCCACGCCACGAGGCACCGGGCGTGTAGCAGAATTAAACAATTAAACATGCAAAAAGGTGAATTTTGGAGTAAAGAAACATAAGTAGATGTGTTCATTATGGCGGAACCTTAAATGCCAACACCGATAGTGCCATTCAATAAAAGCCGGCATTTGGTCCCCCAAGTAAAAAATACGAAAATGTTTTTTTAACATTGAAACAATGGGCGCGAGCTGAATAAAATGGAATTCTGAAAGAGGATTAGAGGTTATGAAGTCTGCATATTACAGATTAAAACGTCAAAATACAAATCTAAAAAGCAGGTTACCATATTCTACGGGTGATTATACAGTATTTAATTAGGGAAACTGGAACCACCTAACAAGAAAAAAAAAAGAAAAACAAATAGAGAAACTAAAAAAAAAAAATAATTCTTTACCACAACATGATGTCGTGCTGAACGATCTTTAAATCATAACATGAATATAACCATTTTAATTAAATGTATGGAGTTCCGTTTAAAGGGGAACTAAAATGAATTTGGAAAGGGAATCAGAGGTTTGAAGGCCGTTTTATCACAGATAAGAGTCAATAGACAAATTTAAACAAGAATATCGCAAAGGCGGGCAAATATACCCCCCCGAATATTAATCTGTTTGATTAAATAAAAAGGAAATCTTTTAATTATGGGTAGAGACCTTATAATTATCATTATGATTCTGTAAGACCATAGGTTGAGGCTTTTGTACTTTTGTACATCTTTTGTGCTTTTATGCTTATGTAGAAAGGTTTTTTAGAGGCCATGCCTTAAACCCAGGCTGGAAAATGAAAACCTAGGCAATGAGTTTGAGTTGAGTTCACTTTTATCAGAAGAAGGGGCTTGAAGTATATGAAGTCTGTACCCTGAGGAAGCGGGAGATTAACAGTGGTTCTTAAACGGTTACCAGCTGACCGAAAAAAGGATTGAGGATAAAAATGTAGAGCCAGGAAGCCAGAAGCAGGCAAGTCTATGCATCAACATTTTACCCGTTTGGAGCGAGACTTCTCAAGGTGGACAGACATGGTTATGGACTAACAGTCTTTATCAAGCATTGTGTCAGTTTAATGATAAGAGAGCAGTTTATCTAAGGTTGCTCATTAGACCTCGCACATGTTTTTTGAAGTGAGGGCGCCAAGACGATGACAGATCTAACTCAAATGGCATATGATGGAAGATTGGAATCATCGAAGCAAGACTCGAGTAGTGTTCCAAGGGGAACAGTGTGAGATTTTTCAAAGTGAAAAAATATTACCACGAGTAAGAAAGAATGTCTTTGATAGAGGAAGAAAAAACGTGTTTCAACTGTAAAAAAGCTTACATATGATCACAAAATACGAACTACGGTTATGGTCGACTTTGCGAGAGAACGACGAAGTCAGTCCGACGTTTATAGGTGGCTGTACCATAGAGAAGGGGGGGGGGTTAGAAACATCGACATAAGAAGAGGGTTTACTTGCCGACTTGAGATAAAAGTACTTATAAATACCGGTTGTGAGTCAGCTGAGTTTGTGAGACCAGAGCAAATCACAGAAAAGAAAGTACGAATGATAATTGTAGATGGGAAAATTGTGCCAATGGCAAATATAAATGTGGATACACCTTACTTCGTTGGTTTCAAACAATCTTATTTGTGACCTGATCATAGGAAACATTACTGGAGTAAAAGATGTTCCATGTCCGAGATGGAACAGTTAAGCGATCAGCCAAAAACTAAGTCGCCGAGGTAATCCTCAAAGCAGAGAGACAGACAGAAAGTTACCACTGAAATTAATCTTGACTTATTTAATGGGAAGATGTAATCTCCCTTTAAAAGAGGGTCTTTTGTCAAGATTAACTTTGTTTTCACCTTTCATATTTTTATCGTTTTATTGTATGTTTATGTCAGCAGTACGAATCTGTTCATTGTACGTATATAAGAGTTAGGACATGCTTTATTCACTTTTTTTCATGTTGATACGTCTATTCAAACTAAAGTTTTTGAATGTATAGAACTCTTTACACAATATACAAACACTATCATCGTGAATAATCGCATTAAAAATGAAATAACAGTCCTTCAATATCAATAACATCTACTGGTAATAATATTATGTCTTTACACTACTAACCTTTTGCGAATAAAAATTTTAATTTCCATAATAATAATACATTGTATATTTGACAATAAACAGTGTAGATGATCTACACAAGTCGGATTTAAAATGTCGTTTATCAACACGAAAACGCGAAGAGACGATGACAAAAACGTAAAAATAATCGACTTATATTTGTCGAGTTTTCGTGTTTTAGAAATCGTATCTTCGCGTTTTCGTCATCGTCCATTCGCGTTTTCGTATTTTCGCGTTTCCGTCCCTACAAGTTTTCGTCTTCGTTCCTTCGTGTTATCGTCATCGTACATTCGTGTTTTCGACTTTTCGCATTTGAAATTCCTTTATTTATAGGTGTGACCCTAATGGAACACCGTACTGCCTCGCGTTTTTACCACCGATTCACCCTTGAAATTAAAGCATTTAACCGGCGTTCTTTAGGTAAAGCGCATTTTTGAACTGTATTTTCCATCATAAGAATGAATTATTTTTGTAAACGACCTTTCTTCCCGAATGTCTACACCATTCGTCCACTCACGGAAAAAGTCAATATCAACATATAACTAGACAATAGACTGGTAAAACAAACAATTACAATTTTATGCCAATTCTGAGAAATTTGTTAGTGTGTCCTGATTGTAGAAGAAATACAGACCAGTCTTCAAACAGGGAGCAAGAACATGCTCAAGAGATTTATCGTCAAGTTCGAGACCGAATGTCGCCGGGGACAATAGGTCAAAGGACACGACCCATAAAACAAGTTAGATATACAATGTAAGGATATCATTCAATGTATAATTTTCTGCATCTGAAACTTATTAGTGCTAGGGGACGTGAGGGATGTTGCACTTATTCATTATCCCTCATGTACAGACTCAATCAAACCAAGTCTGCAATTCTAACGTAATTTTGTTGTGATTAATGCTTCCGAGGGATCACTTTCTTTCCAGATTTTTATTAAGTCACCAATAACTTCACATGACGTAAGCGAAAGCCATTAAATGAATGTGTACTTACATGTATATGGAATTCTGACACATATTCACTTATTTTCTAAAAACAATTAGTGTCATTGCCAGTCAATTATGCAAGATGCTCGTTGCAACATCCGCATTATTTAGTTTTCCGAGTGTTAACCTTATAACAATGAAGGTGTCAAAAATTCGGTAAGAATTAGTCTAAATCAGAATATAAATTGTTAAGGTTACGTTTCACAATTGTCCCAAAATGGAACAGGTTGTCACAGGGTTTCTTCAGAAAAAAAAAAGAAAGATTTTATCCCAGCAGCAAAAATATTGAGTTATGAGTTATGCATCAGCTTAAAGCACAAATCTCAGAGTCTTTTTGTTCTTTTCAATTTTCACCCTTTTGTCGCAAAATTTAATTATTTTCTGTTAATAAAGTACTTATATGTAATTTTATATAGATTTTTTCATTTTAGAAATCTACTTGTATAAAATCTACTCTATATAAAGTTATATATAAATATACATTTATATGTGTGTATAATTTATACTTATTCCCTTGTCTAGTATATACTAACTTTTAACTCCAAAGGATAAGAATTCTTTAAGATTTGTCTTTCATTCTCATCCTTTTATATTGTGTAAAAATATTTTGTTTGTTATTTATTTGTATGTACATTATATATACTTTCGGGAATAAATATGTTTAAACTAAAATACTTATTTCCGGATTTTTATCCTAAAACAAAAGAAAAATGGTGTATCTTTTTGGTGTATCTTTTCGAAAAGAAAAAGAAACAAAAAAAAAAACAACACCCCCCTCCCCCCCACACACACACGCGCGCGCGCGCACGCACGCACGCACATACACACACACACACACACACACACACACAAACAAAACAACAACAACAAAACAACAACAACAAACAAAAAAATAATGCCAAAACATAAAATCGGAGTACTAAGCGCTTTAAGCGATTTTTAAAATACAAAGCGTGTTATGAAAAAATGTCTAGTTAGAAGCTACATCAGTTATTGGATATTTACGTGAAGAAAAAAATTCTTTTCCTTTTCAATTAAAAAAAATATTACCTCTTTATAATACTTTTCGACTTCAATTTTTTCACATTTTTCCTCTGTGTATATATCACTTGCAACACATTCTTCTCTCATCTTGTCATCTTCCAGAACCGCTATTTGAGCTAATCCTTTCACATATCCTTCAATTTTTTCATCAATGACCGGTTTATATTTTTCTTTTTTGACTGAAAAATCAATTTTCGATAACTCTTTTGAAAATTCTTCGATAAGTTCCTCACCTCTTTGTAGACTTATGTAGACGAGAGCTTCCTTGCCAACTGTAGATGATTTTATCTGTTGTTTAAGGTTTTTCAGTTTGCCTTCAAAACGAACCAGTTTTTCTCTGACGTTTTCAGAATATTTTGTGTTCTTATCGTACTGCTCATTCATCTCTCCAAACGCTTTCTCCACAAGGGAATCAAACATTGCATTTACTCTACTGCGAAATGATTCCAGATCTTCGATATATTCCGTCTTTGAGGTTTGATTAGTTTCGGCCTTTCGTTTTATTTTACCAAAACTTGATTCGATAATTTGAAGTTGCTCTTCGATCTGTTTCATCATTTTTTCTTTGTCATCTTCTAAACATATTTTCATTGCTTCTTCTAGTATATAGTCCATGTTAGTGCATGCCCTAAAATGGTAACACTGTGTATCCAAGCATATATGTGAATTGCTTAAATCTAAAAACATTTTGAGTACTTAATGTGACATTATCTATATCCAAGTGTAAATGGTCAGTGACGCGAAAAACTAAAAAAAAAACTTAACATTTTGCCATAATTGTGTTTATTTTTATATTTTTCTATAAAAAATTGACCAATTGTATTTTCTATCAACATTTTTCGGAATATATCGGTAACGCTTAATTCTTTAATAGAGTGGATGAGTCTTTTTCATAATACATGTAGTTTTTAAATTAGCAATTATTGGTCAATTGTCATGTTTTTTTATTAACAGCGAATCGTTAGAAATATATTACTTATTCAACTTAACTTGACTGCGAAAACATGTGTATAATGTAACTTAAAGCTTACACAAGCTACTATCATACCGATTTTAATAATGGAAATATAAAGAATAAAGTTCAGACATATAGAATTACGAGAGACATGATAAGACATAGCATGCAATTTGAAAAGTACGGGTGGATCACAAAATTATGTTAATATTTTGTTAATTAGCACTTTAGCTAGTGTACAAAAAGACAAAAATTACACTGGATTAAAGATACGAGGGTTGTCCAAAAAATTCGTGCACTGCAGTTATTGTCGTGAGAGTTATTGGTAGAATAACATGAATTATATATCGCTTGAAGGGGAAATCTGTCTTAAATAAGAAAACAAAAGAAAAAAACGTGTAATCGGCATGTCGTGAAATCGAATCGTCATACAGTTACCTTGGTAACGTAATACCGGCGCACGACAAAAAAATGGGTTAGTTCATTACTTTGATGCATCACGGTATTATTTAAATACTACATATAAACGGTAAAATTCAGGGAAAAGAGTGTGTACGTATTCCAAACGTCACTAGAAAATATGATGTCATTTGCCCTATTGTAACGGGCGTAAACAAACATTTGTGTGTGGTCGCCAACACTGTAATTAGGTGAAAATGCCAGTCGCTAAACGTCTGGACGATCATTAAATTTTGTGCAAATATTGGTGAAACACCAATAGATACCTACAAAAAATTAAAAGGGCAAGCGGGACAAGTTCAGTGTCACAAAGGCTGGTTTTTAAATTCTGGTTTTTGAATTGCACAAACGCTCTGTAGAGGGGCGAGAGTCGGTAGACGATGACAACCGGTCAGGCAGCCGTCAGGCCGTAATGCCGGTTGGGTTGTCCAATATATTCGTGCACTGTTGGAATATGTTACATGGACGTTGCATAAGAACAATACAAACTACAAATTTCTTTACATCAATCATTCCTCTATTCACAGTAAAAAATTATAACATAAAAAGTAAATGCCACTTTACAAGCAACAAACAATTAATACAATTACAGTAATGAACTAACCCAATTCTTTTTCGTGCGCCGGTATTACGTTACTAAGGTAACTTAATGGCCATTCTTTATCACGACACGCGGCTTACTCGGCTTTTTCTTTTGTTTTCTTATTTGAGACAGATTTTCCCTTCAAGTGATACATAATTCATTTGTTTTTATTAATAATTCTCACGACAATAACTGCAGTGCACGAATTTTTTGGACAACCCTCGTATTACTATTATTCTTACAATAGCCTTATTTCTGCTTAAATATGAATGATTAAAAAAACTGAATAGCTCTAAATGTAAAATTACCTGTGCTTCAATGATATACAAACGTGACAACATAACATCTTGTGTTCTTTGCAGAAGAATTCAAGGTTTTTGCCATGTGTAGAACATTTATACTGATCTCTTGACCAAACGTCAATATCATCATGTTTCAAGACAATATGCTTGGCAAGGTAAGGTACTCGCGGGTGTAACTCGAAACATTCCTCGCAATAGTAAGCCTCACAATCCGTGCAGTAATATTCGGCTTTGGTCTTCTTATCTCTAGTTTTGCAGGGAGTACAGTGCTTCGTGTCGTCCATGTCTATGGTTTTGCGGTCTGAATAAGCCATATCTAAAGAAACAAGGGAGAAATGTTAGGATATGATGAGCCTGACTTGTCAAAACCTGTAAAATACATGTATTATTACACATTTATGTACAGGAAAACACTAACGTGAAAAACAAATAATAAGTCCAGAACCATCTGATTGATTTGTTACAAAATTGACGTATAACTGCAAGAAGTATTGATTTTGCTTTCACTTTTTATTTTTGAACCTGTTTTGCGCCTTGGAAGGAGAGTTTATTAGCGGCATGGAGACAATTTGTTTTCAGGCTTCAACAAAACCGCAAACAATTTTGAGACTTGAGAAGTAATTTGAGTAACTTTGATAGAGGTCCACTAAACATATTAAATATTTAACCTCAAGCCATTGTCATTTCTTGGGATAAGACATTCAAAATTTTACTTTATTTATATAAGGAAAACTTACGACCAAAGGGTCAAGGCAAATTTGTCCCCGGGGCTATAATTTAAACAATATTCTGATTGAACTTGGTGAACAACTACACAACGTTCATGCCAAATATCTATGCTTTACTCTTTGCCAATTCAGAGAAGAAGTTTTTTTAACCTCTTTACGATTAACATGTACATACGAGATGGGCCAATTTTAACCTTATAGATGATATAATATACATTGTACCAAATATCAAAGCTCTGGACCTTTACTTTCAGACAAGAAGACGTATTTAACTTGCAATTTTGTAAAACATCTTTCCTTGTCCTAGGACCTACTAATGAAACAGGCTGGAACCATTTGAACAACTTTGGAAGGGTCATTAATGTTAAGTTTGGTTAATATGTGCAGTCATTAATTTTAGAATCGATATTGTTTAAAGAAATTGTTGACGGCGCACGACGACGGACGGAATGGGTTCACATGTTGAGCACGCTGCGTTTTGGAAACCTTGATGTCATTGAACATGTACAAATTAAAAGTTTTAAATATGTTTTGAATGAAATTATACAAGATTTCATTTGTGGTAAAATGCTATGCCATCACATTATACAACATTAATTAGTAAAGACAGAAGTAGTTCATTTTTTTACAGTGAAACGTTGTGCTAATTAATGCAGTAGAATTTAGTAAATTTAAAGGTAGGCCTCTATGTCAAAAATATAACTCAACTATTATCAGCGATTTTTTTTCTTAAACTGTAAATGACCAAATTTCATAGCGATATATGAAGAAACAACAAAAAGGGTCATTAAGTCAAGATCTATATCAACTGATACCATAGTTCAGTTCTTTATCCGAAACCATGCTTATATGGTTGAAATTTCGTGGCTGTATGTCAAATAACAAACACATTTTTATTAAATGCATATAAGGAAAATTCACGTCAGGCAACCAACCTCACCAAAGGGCCCATGGAGATAATTTAATAAAACTGTCCACTAGACATGCTTCATGCTAAATATCTAAGCTCTTGCTTTTTATTGTTCAAGAATAAAAAGAAAAAAAAATATATGTAAATAGAGAACCCATGTTCATTTGCGTGAAGCCTATTTCAACCTAGCCTGGTTTTCAGTCTATCGATTTTTTATGTGCTTCTGTTCGGCAAATCGACACTATCAAAACCAGAGATGTTGCGTTATCTATGACGATTGAGTATGAAATAGCGCGTATGTTATAAATAAGCAAAAAATATCAATGCCTGAATCCCAGGCTAATTTCAACCATATTTTGGTTAAAATTTGAACAATATTTGCAGAGGTCCACTAGACATTGTTTCATGCTAAATATCCAAGCTCTAGCTCATGTGATTTAAAGCAAAAAATCTTTTTAAGTATTTTCTAAGTATATACATAAGGAAACCCATGTACCTGCACTGAGGCGGGTCCAATTTTGAAGGGCTATTATATTGTAAAACTTGATAATTGTCCATTTGAAAATATTTCAGCCATGGGCCAAATTTGACTCAGGGCTATCGCTTGAACAATTTTTGCAGAGATTCGTTAGACAAGTTTTCTTGCTTAGTATCTTAGACCTTACCTATGCATTTTTCAAAATGAAGAATTAAAAAATAACTATATGTTTACAAAGAAAACCTATAAAAATCGGAATGGCTGAGATATCTTTCCCCTTCTTTTGCGTCTGTCCAATATTCTGTCATGCATTAATAATTACTTATAGTTATATGATATACTGTACATTTAGCATTTTGATAACTTCTTGATTCAATGGGTGCTTGATTTTTCACTAACGTTCGATAAATATACAGTTCTAAACGGTTTGATCTTATCTTATAGAACTTAAATGCTATTTGAGCCTCATTGTACATTTTATTCATGCTTCTCACATTCTTGTGTCATATTTGTTCACAGAATAAGTGAAACAAATGATTTTCTTGATTTGACTTGACTTACGACATTCGTCGAAACATTTTTATGAATATTTTCAGATTATATAATCATTTTCATTTTTATGCTGAAATTTATTATTGACTGAATTATGCAAAGAAGGTAATTATTCTTGTTCATTTCCCACTCTCAATGTTATGCTGCCTCTAATTATCAAGTAATTATAACCCATTTAACTCAGACGTATTCATTATAAAACAGATATTGTTAAAAAAAAGAATAACGTTGTACTTGGTTAACATTTTTCATAAATGATTAAATGGAATTATCTGTATCTGCAGTTTTTTCTTCGAAGTAAGTTAAAACTAGAAAGGTTTTCAATCACAGAACATATATTTCCCTAAACTTAGTATGGTACTGATCACTCTTGACGTTTTGTCGAAATCCCGCAAGAAGTTTGGCCTGCGAAAGCCGGTCAAGATTTTTCTATTTTAAGCTCTAGCGGCACTTTTGTTCTGCAAAGCAGAACGTGCCCGCGATATGCACAACAAGGTATAGAACTGATCACTCCTGTAAAGTTTCATTGAAATCCCACAAGCAGTTTTACCTGTGAAGGCTTGACAAGATTTTCTCTATTTTTAGCTCTGACAGCCGGTCATTTTGTGAAGCTATATGCACAAGTTAGGCAGGTACTGATCACTTCTATGAAGTTTCCTTGGAATCTCGTCAGGAGCTTGACCTGTGAATGCAAGACAAGATATTCTGTTTATAGCCCTTGTGGCCATTTCGTGCAAAGCGGCTGACATTGACGGTAATGTGCACAATAAGGTATGATACTGATCAATCCTGTGAAGTTTAATTGAAATCCCGCCTGCAGTTTGACTTGTGGAAGCTGGAAAATATTTTTCTATTAATAGCTTTGGTGGCCATTTTACGCAACGAAGCGGAACATGCCGGCGATGAGCACGACTACGTATGGTACTGATCATTCCCTTTAAGTTACAATGAAATTCCGCTAGCAGTTTTACCTGTGAGGGTTGGCCAAGATTTTTCTATTTTAAAATCTGGTGGTCATTTTGTTCAGTGCAGTGCAACAGAAGCTGGCGACGATATGCACAGATTTTACGTATAGTACTGATGACTGCTGTGAAGATCATTGCAATCCCGCCAGCAGTTTGACTGTGAAAGCTGAACAGGATTTTCTCAATAATAGCTCCGGTGGCCATTTTGTGCAATGAAGCGGAATGTTCCCGGCGATGCGAACGACTAGTGATGGTACTAATCACTCAAGTTTCAACGAAATACCCCGGGGAGTTTGGATTGTGAAAGCCAGAAAAGATTTTTCTTTTTAAAGTTTTGGCGGCCTTTTTGTAAAAACAATCGGAATGTGCCAGCAATATGCACAGCTAGGGATGGTCACGGTGCATATCCATATCGGTACTCTCTTTGCGAAATCTGCTCAAACGGTACCCTCTTTGTACATGCACAGGTCATTATCTGCTAAAAACAAACCAATCCAGTAAAATTTCATTGTAATAAGGAAAGGAGGTATGACAAGTAGAAAAGATGTATACCACGGAACACTAGAATATTTTATTTATGTGCTGATTTGTCATGTGCCCGTTTTTCATGTACTGCAACTTCACAATAAGCTACAAAAATCGACATGTCTTGCCTCGCCCATCACCTCGAAATATTTTTCGGGCTGAAATGAACCTGTGGCTTGATTATATATGCATCATACATATTTAGTATGTTCATTTACATATCATCTTCGGACAAATGGCAGTATATTGTCAAAAATAAATGTAAAATTCATAAAAAACACCATAGTTTCGGTTTTGCAGCGGCACGGGCTACCTCTCTTCATTTAAATTTTTATATCACATGTACCCTCTCATTTTTAACACATAGGTACCCTCAAGCCACGACATATGCTTTTATTTGCGTTAATCGTTAAGTATGTAATATTTGCATAAAAGTAAGAAATATTACATACTAAACGGTTAACGCAAATAAAAGCATATATGTCGTGCCTTGAGGGTACCTATGTGTTAATAAATGAGAGGGTACCTGTGATATAAAAATTCAAATGAAGAGAGGTAGCCCGTGATATATAATCAACCCACAATGAAATTTTACTGGATTGTTATCCATCGCTGGTTTGTTTTAGCAGAGAATGACCTGTGCATATACAGAGAGGGTATCGTTTGAGCAGATTTCGCAAACAGGGTACCGATATGGTTATGCACCGTGGTACTGATAACTCCTGTAAAGTTTCATTGAAATCCCGCCAGCAGTTTGACATGTGAAAGCTAGACAAAATGTTTCTATTTTAGCTCTATTTTTAGCTCTGGTGCAAAATAGAAAGTGCCTGCAAGATAGGGTACTGATCACTTCTGAGATGTTTCATTGAAATCCTACCAGCAGTATGACATGTGAAAGCCGGACAAGATTTTTCTCTTTTTATCTCTGGCGGCCATTTTGCATAGAAGTAAAACGTGCCGGCAATATGCATAACTAGTGTTGATATAAATGATTATTCCTGTGAAGTTTTGTTGAAATCCTAATAGAAATTTGACATTTCTGTTAATGCTGTGAAAATGTTTAAATTTGCATGTTCCAAATAAAAGTTAAATACACAAAAATATCTTGTTCAAGCACATTTTGGTTGCAAACGTGTACTTCAAGCATTTCTGGTTGCAAAATAATTCTTATTATCTTTTTATCCAATGTAAAACTGCAAAAGAATTCAAGAAAGATTATATTTACTAGACACATAATTCTTTGACATTTTTTTTGCAATCGTGTTATTTCACTTGATAATAAAAATATGTTTTCAAACGGTTTTTACAGTTTTAGGGATTTCTTTGTTTAGTTGTCAATTGCTATTAGATGTGTATAGTACACATATTTATAACGTAAAACAATGAATAGATAATGTTTATATACATGTATTTTTGATATATATCTTTGTTTTGCAGTGTTCAATCCCTTCCACAGGACCCATGCATGTCCATCACTTATATAGAATATTGTATTAAAGGACCGACTTATTGCTCTACCGGACAGAAACAGTAAAATGTATCAAAATCTGGATACAAAGTAACAAAACGAGATACTGAGTCGTGGCAACGGGTTAAATAAGTCATGGGAACGAGATACTATGTCGTGGCCACGAGTTACTAAGTCGTTGGCACGAGATAATTAAGTCGTTTGAACAAGATACTATGTTGTGGCCACGAGATACATACTATGATGTGGCCACGAGATATATACTATGTTGTGGCCACGAGATACATACTATGTTGTGGCCACGAAATATATACTATGTTGTGGCCACGAGATATATACTATGTTGTGGCCACGAGATATATTATATGTCGTGGCCACGAGATACATACTATGTTGTGGCGACGAGATATATACTATGTTGTGGCCACGAGATACATACTATGTCGTGGCCACGACATAAATACTATGTCGCGGCCATGAGATATATACTATGTTGTTGCCACGAGATACATACTATGTATCTAAATAGTTAAGTCGTAGGAACGAGATACTAAGTATTCCTGTTCGTTTTATGTAAAACAAGAAACTTTGTATCATTGACACATATATTCAAAGTGGTTCAAATTTTTAAAAAAGAAAAAAATAACTCTCGTAAAATACTGTGCCATTTACATGTACACATTAATTCTCATGTAATCTTTATTTTTGATAACAAACACTGAAAAGGCATATCTTTAAAAGTTAAATTTCAACTTTTCACATTTAAAATTGACTATTAATTGCAAATGTGTTTAATGACACTTACAATAAAACATTAATTACAAAATAATTGCATCATTGTTATACATACTGTGATACTGGTCCAAGATCAGATATTTTAAAGCATATCCTAACAGTCAGTCCGCAAAATCACAATAGAAAGTAAATGCACTGTAATTTCAGATTTTTTAGAGTGTGTAAATCTTACCCGTTTAAAACTTCCGTGTTAATAACATAACATGTTATCAGATAACGTACTAAGCTATTTTATATTTTAGGCCTACATAATTGTTTTGTTAGGGTAACATGCTCTCCGGGGATATAGGTAGAGTAGGTCGGATTGTTTATATATTCATTTCTCCTTGACAGTCATCAATGGGCCGTTGTCGGATTTTGATAATGAAACCTCTGATCTCAATACAGGATTGGAGCAGTACCTCTAGACGCTTGCAGAAATCATGATCACAAAATAGACAAATATCGTTTTTTTCGCCGATTTTTACATTTTTCATTCATAAATCGATGTGAAAAGATGAATTAGACCTATTAAAGTTCATTCCGTTGGGTAAAAAGGCAAGATTTTAGCATTTTATGATTCAAGCGCCTTGCCCGGTATATACCGGAATACGGTATTTAGTGTTGTGCTCCAATCCTTTTTGCGACGGACGCGCCCTCAGGCGCGTTCAGAGCTAAGTCATCTACACATGGGATTTCGTCTGCTACAATCGCGCAGTGTCCTCAACCGAGTAACAGCCCATGAAATAGTACATGAATTTGATCCTTTAAAACTCACATTCTTTGTCGGGATATCTTAAAATCTTCCATATTTAGCCTTTTCAATTTCAAATTAAGTTATCCAAGTTAAAATATGAACGTATTTGATTGATAAAAACGTTGTAGTCCCGTAGTATTATTGCGCAATATGCAAATTACTGCCGAAACGATTTACAGCTGTCGAAAAAGTAGGACAGCAAATTATACTATAATAAAGGTGTAAGCTCTGAGTTCCAAAAAATTATTAGTAGGACATAAATATTTCTACATTATACAAAACATAATTATTAACAAATCAAAGTTTTTCGTGACTCTAGAATAACTCGCGCATTAATAAAAGAAGAACTATTTTCGTGACTCATACCGCGGGTTTAGCTGAATATTCAGCAGTTATTAATAAATTAGATATAGTATAATGGTTAGTATAAATATCTATTTTTGAAAATGCATGTAACAAGAGAGTTTTTTCAACACTTTACTACCATGTAGTCTTTCATGGTAATCTTTATTGAAGGAAGTTATAATATCAGTTCTACTTCCGATTCTTGTGGTTTGTTTACATATTTTTCTAGGTCACGATATAACATTCGCTATTCTAAAAATAGATTATGCTTCACCTGCAGGCGATAAGGGTGTACACATTATACATGTAATAAACCAGCGGATACTTACTTTGCTTACATGCAATACTTACAATTGTAAGAAAATGGAATTTAGTGTGAAATTGAAAAGAACAGCTTAAGTGACATTTAAATTAAAATAAAAACGATGTGCTCTGGCCTCTACATCTTTACCTTGTAAATAAAAAAAATCTAAAAAATACACTTTTAATTGCTGATGATTTTAACCAAAAATATTTTTAATGAGACATATCCAAGAGAAATAAAAATACAAATGACTTCTATTTTATTGTCTATATGCCCACTATGATATAACACGAAGCAATTCTAAATAACATTCTCACATGTATAATGTATTATGCTTGAAGTTAATTTGCATGGTTTTATTTTAGAAATATTTCGTTGACAGTTTTTTTCTATTTACATATCATTCCTTGGAATAAATCGATAAGGACACTGATTTACAAGTTTGACCAGAGTTTTTAGGCATAAATTTCATTCTGTATAAGTAAAAAATCTGAATTACATCAGATTGGGACACATAAAATATATTGCTTTACAAATCTCGAACTTGTATGGAACAAATTTTCTCTGTTATATCTTTTGTGTTTTTTTTTTTTCTAAAAAAAAAAAACCTTAATGTCTCTCCGGTTGCATGTCCGTCGCATTCAGTGCTGCAGCACTTTGATTTTAGTCTCACTCCTGATAATGTCCCCGGATGGCACAAAATCATCATTTCTAACTCTTTAAATGACACCTTAGATGTTACAATTCTGAGTTCCTGTAATTCGGCAGATTGAAGGCGATCACACGATGTTTTATAAACATCGATTACCTGAGCCGCCATTTTCTATTACTGAGCGTCTATAAAACACTTCCGTACACATTTTGTTCTTGATGTAATTATTTGAAGACAAAATATTCATATGGTATTTATTTGACATGACCATTTCAATTTTGGTCAATATCTAACAAATGTCTTTTAAAATAGATTAAAAACGCTTTGTGTACGGTCTTGAGCATGTACTTGACTGGAAGTGACCATATACAGTATTACTGTACGGCGAATTCGCGATTATATTCGGCTAAATTCTTCAAAGTTTTGGCTGACTACATCGATTTTATGATAAACAATATAAAATGAAATTGTTTTTATTTGAATTGTAATTGTTTCTTCATATTTTGTGTGTGAAATATAAGCTATTTTTGACATTAAATAAAAATAGTAGGGCCGGGTATACTTTTATGTTGGGTCGGGTGACCAGAATAAAACATTTTTAGGCCTAAGTAGTGAAATTATTTATCGATAAGACTTGACATGAAGCTGATAAAACTACAATAAACTAAATAATGTAAATCACCAATTTTAAGTTTAAGTTATAGTTTGTGAAAGAAATGTTAAAAGACATTTACACCAGTAAGAGACATAACGAATTGGCTTCCTTAAAAAGAAAACATGCGATAGGTCTTTTTGCAGCTGGGGTAAATTTACTTAATTCTTTAAACGGGCGTATAATAAAATAAGATTTAAAAAAAGAGGACGGGATATACACGTTTAATAAAATATCGGTTCCGGCTTTTTACATATAACATTTGAATGAAAATATACAATAAGTTTGAATTTATGTACGCTGTCAGATGAGTAAATTTAATAAGGGCATACTTAAAATGAAATTAATGTATTTGACTTAATCATAATGATATGGAATGATGACATGATATTGGCATGGTATACTCTAAGAGTACCCTTAAAGTTACATTAAATAAATATTTAAAAATATTTTGTTTCGGCCTAACAAACAAGCATTCTACAGGTTCATTAACCTTTTTAACAGTATTGTAGTAAATCTCATCAAATAGTGTTCATAAATTAGGATTTTAAAGGGAAAAAAACCCCACGGTAACACTTAAGTTCGTATACAAATTTTAACATGCAAATGAAGGCTATAGATCAGCTCGTGTATGCGCTACGTCACATTGTTATAGTTGCTATCCGGAACACAGTAAATATGAGATTTTCTTGTGCAAACACAATTCAACCGTTTTAGCTTCACGGTGCACTAGGCCTGGGGTTCAGATAAAAAGTAATCATCTCATAAAAAGGATTAAATTTGTATGAAAACATCCGTTACAATGCGGAAATATACCGTTAGATTAGGACTGATGCATATAGTCATGTTTGTTGGTTTAATATTGATGTACGGATGATATGAAAAGGAGTTTCTCATTCAAACAGAAATTGCAATGTACTTCCGATTTCGCCACAATGAGGTTGCCCATTTTTAATGCTTATAAAACTTATTTTGGTTGTCTTGACACCAAAATAAAATCTGGAGTCGATATCAAACCAAATTTATTAATAAAATGTCGAAAATTCTGTTTTTATGAAATTTATTAAATGTAGCTTTAAGTCAATAGAACAATTGTAAATCAGATCTGTTCTATAAAGATCGTAACTAAAATATATAATTCATATATATTATTATATTACTATGTATTACAAGTCATGCAGGATGCAAATTTATAAGTCCAAAATATCATTTCACCATTGATAAATATTTTTAACTGAAGTAATCGATCTGTCAAATTTGACAGCAGATGAAACATGAAAAAATCTAGTTTTGCACATTATAGCTTTGTAAAATTAATTCAAAAATCATAAAAATATACAACTAGAACTCCGCGAGTCGGATGTGTCGCCTTGTGAACAATATAGTTAAGGAGAAATGGCCATGACAAAATGAAATTTGTGCACTGCACTACTTCTTAATAAGATCTATCATCCTATGAAGTTTCAAGTCCATAGATTTTATAATTTAGGAGAAATGGCCCGGACAAAATAAAGTATGAAAATTAACAAAGGGCAACAACTCAAAAAAGTAAGAAGTGCAGAGTACCGGTTCTTGTGCACTGCACTTTGGGTCATTATAAGAAGCATGCATACCAAATATGAAGTCAATCCAACTTATAATGACTGATTTATGCTCCGAACAAGCTTAAGGGGACGCCGACGCTGACAACGACTCCGACACCGCCAACAAAAGTAACCCCTATATGTCGCATTTTTCAAGGCAACACAAAAATACCTGAAAATCATTTTCCTTGACATGGTGTCTAAATTCCGCCAACAGCACAATGTAAAATTTATGATTTATCAGAAACAGCCAACATAAACTGTGAACAATTTTACGGACTTCTGACCGATGTTTGAAAAACTTGTTTAAAAAAGTTTTACGAACTGTCATGGCATCTGTTGTAAACAAGTCTGCTTGATCCCTTAGAAAATAAAGAAGTTACAGTAAAAATAATATTTTTAAAGAAAAATTCTAAGTTCAAGGGGAGAAAAATCTGAAAATATTGATGCTAGAGTTATGTACAATGTCACATAAGATGTGGTTGATGATAAGGAACATATATTTGAAGTTGATACCTTCAGAAACTAGAACTATCACTAAATGTGATTAATACCCCAACAAGACTGATTCGGAAATGAGGATGTTACTAGTAACAGAACACCTTGTAAAAGAATTGAAATATAGAGTTATGGTTGTGGCAATTAAAGATAGTTGTGGTTCTTGTATGTTGCACTTCCTTTCAATGTGGTTGGCCATTGATGAAGTTTAAATACTCTGTAATAAGTCCAGAAAGACAAAGAAAAGGAACAAAGGGCAATAACTCTATAAATACTGAAGATAGAGTTATAGTTCTTGTGCACTGCACTTCCTCTTATTGTGCTTGACCATTGTATGAAGTTGTTTTGAATTCCAACCAGTATGTTTTAAGTTATGCTCCGGACAAGGAAAAGTATCAAAGGGCAGTAACTCTGTATTTTGTCAAAATGGAGTTATGGCTCTTGTGCACTGCACTTCCTTTTAATGTCCTTGACAACTGTATGAAGTTGTGCTGAATTCCAAACAGTAGTTTTCAAGTTATGCTCTGGACAAGGAAAAGTAACAAAGGGCAGTAAGTCTGTAATAAGTCAATATGGAGTTATGGTTCTTGTGCACTGCACTTCCTCTCAATGTGCTTGACCATTGTATGAAGTTATATTGAATTCCAACCATTAGTCTTCAAGTTATGGTCCGGACAAAAAAGCAATGGAAAAGTAACAAAGGGCAATAACTCTGTAATTACTTTAGATGGTGTTATGGTTCTTGTGCACTGCACTTTCCCTTATTGTGCTTGACCATTGTATGAAGTTGTTTTGAATTCCAACCAGTAGTTTTCAAGTCATGCTCTGGACAAGGAAAAGTAACAAAGGGCAGTAAGTCTGTAAATAGTCAAGATGGAGTTATGGTTCTTGTGCACTGCACTTCCTCTCAATGTGCTTGACCATTGTATGAAGTTATAATGAATTTCAACAATTAGTCTTCAAGTTATGGTCTGGACAAAAGAAAGCAATGGAAAAATAACAAAGGGCAATAACTCTGTAATTAGTCAAGATGGAGTTATGGTTCTTGTGCACTGCACTTCCCCTCATTGATCTTGACAATTGTATGAAGTTATAATGAATTTCAACCAGTAGTTTTCAAGTCATGCTCTGGACAAGGAAAAGTAACAAAGGGCAGTAACTCTGTAATAAGTCAAGATGGAGTTATGGTTCTTGTGCACTGCACTTCCTCTCAATGTGCTGGACCATTGTATGAAGTTATAATGAATTCCAACAATAAGTCTTCAATTTATGTCAGGACAAAAAAAAAAGCAATGGAAAAGCAACAAAGGGCAATAACTCTGTAATTACTTTAGATAGAGTTATGGTTCTTGTGCACTGCACTTCCCATTATTGTGTTTGACAATTGTATGAATTTGTTTTGAATTCCAACCAGTAGTTTTCAAGTTATGCCCCGGACAAGGAAAAGTAACAAAGGGCAATAACTCTGTAATTAGTCAAGATAGAGTTATGTTTCTTGTGCACTGCACTTCCTCTCAATGTGCTTGACCATTGTATGTAGTTATATTGAATTCCAACCATTAGTCTTCAAGTTATGCTCCGGACAAGGTAAATGCAACGGACAAAAAAAAGCAATGGAAAAGCAACAAAGGGCAATAACTCTGTAATCACTTTAGATAGAGTTATGGTTCTTATGCACTGCACTTCCCCTTATTGTGTTTGACATTTGTATGAAGTTGTTTTGAATTTCAACCAGTAGTTTTCAAGTTATGCCCGGACAAGGAAAAGTAACAAAGGGCAATAACTCTGTAATTAGTCAAGATAGACTAAGAGTTATGGTTCTTGTGCACTGCACTTCTTCTCAATGTGCTTGACCATTGTGTGTAGTTATATTGAATTCCAACCATTAGTCTTCAAGTTATGCTCCGGACAAGGAAAATGCAACGGACGTCTGGACCGACCAACCGACCACCGGGTGACTCCTATATACCCCCCCAAACTTCGTTTTTGGGGGTATAAAAAAGAAGTAACAGTAAAAAAAAAATATTTTTTAAGGAAATTTCTAAGTTCAAGGAGAGAAAAATCTGAAAATATTGATGCTAGAGTTATGTATATTGTGACATAAGATGCGGTTGATGATAAGAAATATATATTTGAAGTTTGAAGTTGATACCTATTGATGCTAGAGTTATGTACATTGTCACACAAGATGTGGTTGATGATAAGGAACATATATTTGAAGTTGATACCTTAAGAAATAAGAAAGAGTTATAGTGAAAAATATTTTACTACACCAAAACTTTTATCTGAAATCTGGATGCAGACGCCAGGTAGAGTAGGACAGCTTTCCATATAGTTGAGCTAAAACTGAACTGAAAATGTGGACAAACATGCATGCGTAACCAATGCACTACAGAATGAATTAAAACTAAGTACTTTTATGCTTTGATATAACCAGTGATTTTTTCCCCTGTATTTTACAGCCGAATGAAGGCTGTTTCCCTAGTTCAAAATAGGTATATTTTCCCCTTAAAAGCTAATATTTTCCACTGTAATGCCCTGTGCACTTCTTCACCAGAACCATTACTTAACAGCATCTGACTTATTATATCAGCTAGAAGACAGGAAGCTTTCCCTATAGCCTCTGCTATGTACCATGCATGTTAAATTGAATTGAAATTAAATTTTTTATAAAATATGTGGGTAAATTCCATTCTCAGTTGTTGGAATTTGAATTTTCCCTTTTCTGATTTATCACGCTATATTTTCCCCTTCAGAAAGCCACAGGTTGTATTAAATTGAAAAAAAAAAATCACTGATAACAAACCCTGGACAGTAAGCATTGCAATAGCTCACTATGAAATAAAATTGAATGGCACTGAAGCTCAATAGACACATGGCTATGACAATCAAAATTGTACCAAAACCAATCGCTACAAAGTAATATAGATTTCTATTGTTTACCTTGTAATTTGTTTGCTGCAAATTTGATGGGTCAAAAAGATTTCATAGTCAGATTATGAAAAAAAAGACACATTTCTTTCAAAATTTGAATGAGCTTTATTTCAAGTCAGAGCATTTGGAGTACAAGAATATAAATAACCATAAAGAAAAATCTTTCTTTCATTCTAACAAAAATCTCTCGCACATGATCCCTGAATTGTACATGTATTATAATATTAATCCCTTCCCATAATTCCCTACCGCCCAGAAATCACAGTAAGCCAATCTTAAGGCAATCAACAGGTTCTCTCCCTTTGATTTATCAAAATTTAATGTTAATGAAATGATTTACAAGTGTTACAGCTTTTTTTTAAATAAAAGATACCTTAATTTAACTTAACAAGATAAAAGATTTACCTAAGTTATGGACTAGATTGTCTCCCTTTTTAAAAGAAAACATAATACATTTTGTGTTACGTTATTATATAACATTAAACAATAATTTTTCTTCAATTTTTGGTTTAACAATGTACATGTTTATAAAATTTGTATCATGCTTAAGTTTAAAACAACTATGAAAATCATCATTCAATTTGGTAATCAATTAAATTTTCTCGAATAAAAAAAATATTTTGCAGGAAAAAAATCCCTTTCGTAATTTAACTTGTTCAAAGAGAATGTTAAGATGTAAAAGGGATGTTTCATTCTATTAAAGAAAAGAACCATCTTTTTTATATATACCTAGCGCAATAAACAGCACTTCAATGTAATACAAAATATATCTGATTCACAAGAAACAAAACAGCCACTGCTTTTAATAATGATGATGAAGAAAATTGTATTCATTCAATATATATATACAAAATTTGTGCCAATAACACAATTATACATTGGAACGTCTATTGAAATATCACTGGTTGTTGCATAAGTCATTCAAATGAGTTCTTGTTCTTCAATAAGTAAGCTGCCAGGAAATTCTATTGCATTGGGTGGTCTGAAAAAAAAAATGTATTTGTTTAGATTAATGCTTTGTTAGAAAGAATACACATATAAAGGTATCTGGTCTAACAACAAATAATCTGGTCTTGCAAAATATAATCTGGTCTCGCAACATATTATCCAGTACTGTAAAATATTATCTGGTTTTGCAACATATAATTCAGTATTGCAAAATATTATCTAAACATATTATCCAGTCTTGCAACATTTTATCTGGTCTTGTAACATATTACAGTAAACTTCACTTATAGCGAACATGGTTATAGCGAACTTCCGGTTACAAGGAACAATTATTTTTGGCCCAAAGTTTGCCCTTCTTTATTCAATATAAAAATATACTGTTACAGCGAACACGGTTATAAGGAATTATCGATTATAAGGAACTCATTTCTTAGTCCCACTTTAGTTAAAAGTAAAAAATTACACTTTTATAACCAAGTCCAAAATATCGGCTATCATTAAATAGATCCACCATTTGCAACTTTCGTTTTCATTGGCACGGACTAAAACTCGGCCGAATGTACAGTTTATTGTTTGTTGTATCTGTGAAAATGAATTTGTATAGCAGTATGTAATAGTTTTCTATTTAGGATACTTTTAGCATGAGTTCTAAATTGTCACCAAGATAAAACCGTTATTCCTTTGATTCAATTATTTCTTTTCTTTAATAGTTTTGCTCGAGTACCATCAATAAGATCATTTATAGTCGGTTTTCAACATAATCATGCATGCTATTCCTTGCTAATCCATTGAAAAGTACAAAGTACGATTGATTGAAATGAAAAGAAATCTATGTCTTTCATAAGTAAAAGTCAATCTTAAAATATATTAGAAGATATTCAATATACAAGAGGGCCATGAGGTCGCTCACCTGTATATAGCCCCCCTCCCCCCCCAACGGCCAATTTTTACCCAAGGGCTTTTATTTGTTTATTTGAACAGACTTGGTAGACAGCCATAAGATGTTTCATGCTAAACATCTAAGTTCTAGCTCATTGGGTTTTTTCAAAGAAGATTTTTTAAGTTTTTACTATACACATATAGTTAAAAACAATGACACCCCTGGGGCAGGGCCAGTTTTGACCCCCGGGCTTTTATTTGAACAAACTTGGTAGATATTTACTTAAAGATGTTTCATGCTTAATATTCTTAACTCTAGCTATTTGGGTTTTTTCAAAGAAGATTTTTTAAGTTTTTGCTTTACACATAAAAGGAAAATCAATGACCCCAGGGCGGGCCAGTTTTGACCCCAGGGCTTTATTTGAACATACTTGGTAGACACCCATTAGAACATGTTTCATGCTAAATATCTTAGCTCTAGCTCTTTGAGTTCTTTAAAAGAAGATTTTTTTAAGTTTTTACTATGTGCATAATAGGGAAAATCCATGACCCCCTGGGGCGGGGCCAATTTTGACCCAAGGGCTTTTATTTTAACAAACTTGGTAGACACTCATTAGAAGATGTTTCATGCTAATATCTTAGCTCTAGCTCTTTGGGTTCTTTAAAAGAAGATTTTTTAAGTTTTTACTATATGCATATAGGGAAAATCAATGACCCCCTGGGGCGGGGCCAATTTTGACCCCAGGGCTTTTATTTGAACAAACTTGGTAGACATTCACTAGAAGATGTTTCATGCCAAATATCTAAGCTCTAGCTCTTAAGGGTCTTTAAAAGAAGATTTTTTAAGTTTTTACTATATGCATATAGGGAAAATCAATGACCCTCTGGGGCGGGGCCAATTTTGACCCCAGGGCTTTAATTTGAACAAACTTGGTAGACACTCACTAGAAGATGTTTCATGCCAAATATCTTAGCTCTAGCTCTTTGGGTTCTTTAAAAGAAGATTTTTTAAGTTTTTACTATATGCATATAGGGAAAATCTATGACCCCCTTGGGCAGGGCCAATTTTGACCTCAGGGCTTTTTTTTTTAATAAACTTGGTAGACACTCATTAGAAGATGTTTCATGCTAAATATCTTAGCTCTAGCTCTTACAGTTCTTTAAAAGAAGATTTTTAAGTTTTACTATATGCATATAGGGAAAATCAATGACCCCCTGGGCGGGGCCAATTTTGACCCCAGGGCTTTTATTTGAACAAACTTGGTAGACATTCACTAGAACATGTTTCATGCCAAATATCTAAGCTCTAGCTCTTACAGTTCTTTAAAAGAAGATTTTTTAAGTTTTTTACTATATGCATATAGGGAAAATCAATGACCCCCTGGGGCGGGGCCAATTTTGACCCCAGGGCTTTTATTTGAACAAAACTTGGTAGACACTCATTAGAAGATGTTTCATGCCAAATATCTAAGCTCTAGCTCTTAGGGTTGTTTAAAAGAAGATATTTAAAGATTTCTCTTTCGGTTGCCATGGCAACCAGAGTTCTGCATGGAATTAAATTCTTTGAACAATTTTTAAAGGTTACCACCAAAGGAACATTCCTGTGAAGTTTGGATGAAATTGGCTCAGTGGATTATGAGGAGATGTCATTTAAAGCAAAAGTTTACGGACGCCGGACGGACGCCGGATGAAAAGCGATCACAAAAGCTCACCCTGTCACTTTGTGACAGGTGAGCTAAAAAGAAGGAAAAATCAAAATTTTGTTTATTCTTAATCATGGAAAGAAAAATTAGCTCTTAGATAGGAATAAAATATGAAATTTTATGAAAATTTAGAAAGGGTGCAATAGCAAAGGATTTTAAAATTCCACAAAGTACGCTCTCGGGTATTGTGTCTAAAAGAGAAATAAATGACTAATTTTTCTTAAACAAATGCTCTTCAAAATGGTGGAGGATGGTAAACAATCAGTTTGGTATGTGTAAATCTGTTCGCTATAAAAACTCCTAATACATGGAACTAATTCGCTAAATGCTTTAATACAAGGAACTCCGGATATAAGGAACAGATTTTGAATGTCCCAGCCAGTTCGTTATAAGCGGAGTTTACTGCATCTGGTCTTGCAACATATTATTCGGTCTTGCAACATATTATTTGGTCTTGTAACATTTAATTTGAACAAACTTGGTAGACACTCACTAGAAGATGTTTCATGCCAAATATCTTAGCTCTAGCTCTTTGGGTTCTTTAAAAGAAGATTTTTTAAGTTTTTACTATATGCATATAGGGAAAATCTATGACCCCCTTGGGCAGGGCCAATTTTGACCTCAGGGCTTTTTTTTTTAATAAACTTGGTAGACACTCATTAGAAGATGTTTCATGCTAAATATCTTAGCTCTAGCTCTTACAGTTCTTTAAAAGAAGATTTTTTAAGTTTTTACTATATGCATATAGGGAAAATCAATGACCCCCTGGGGCGGGGCCAATTTTGACCCCAGGGCTTTTATTTGAACAAACTTGGTAGACATTCACTAGAACATGTTTCATGCCAAATATCTAAGCTCTAGCTCTTACAGTTCTTTAAAAGAAGATTTTTTAAGTTTTTACTATATGCATATAGGGAAAATCAATGACCCCCTGGGGCGGGGCCAATTTTGACCCCAGGGCTTTTATTTGAACAAACTTGGTAGACACTCATTAGAAGATGTTTCATGCCAAATATCTAAGCTCTAGCTCTTAGGGTTGTTTAAAAGAAGATATTTAAAGATTTCTCTTTCGGTTGCCATGGCAACCAGAGTTCTGCATGGAATTAAATTCTTTGAACAATTTTTAAAGGTTACCACCAAAGGAACATTCCTGTGAAGTTTGGATGAAATTGGCTCAGTGGATTATGAGGAGATGTCATTTAAAGCAAAAGTTTACGGACGCCGGACGGACGCCGGATGAAAAGCGATCACAAAAGCTCACCCTGTCACTTTGTGACAGGTGAGCTAAAAAAGAAGGAAAAATCAAAATTTTGTTTATTCTTAATCATGGAAAGAAAAATTAGCTCTTAGATAGGAATAAAATATGAAATTTTATGAAAATTTAGAAAGGGTGCAATAGCAAAGGATTTTAAAATTCCACAAAGTACGCTCTCGGGTATTGTGTCTAAAAGAGAAATAAATGACTAATTTTTCTTAAACAAATGCTCTTCAAAATGGTGGAGGATGGTAAACAATCAGTTTGGTATGTGTAAATCTGTTCGCTATAAAAACTCCTAATACATGGAACTAATTCGCTAAATGCTTTAATACAAGGAACTCCGGATATAAGGAACAGATTTTGAATGTCCCAGCCAGTTCGTTATAAGCGGAGTTTACTGCATCTGGTCTTGCAACATATTATTCGGTCTTGCAACATATTATTTGGTCTTGTAACATTTAATTTGAACAAACTTGGTAGACACTCACTAGAAGATGTTTCATGCCAAATATCTTAGCTCTAGCTCTTTGGGTTCTTTAAAAGAAGATTTTTTAAGTTTTTACTATATGCATATAGGGAAAATCTATGACCCCCTTGGGCAGGGCCAATTTTGACCTCAGGGCTTTTTTTTTTAATAAACTTGGTAGACACTCATTAGAAGATGTTTCATGCTAAATATCTTAGCTCTAGCTCTTACAGTTCTTTAAAAGAAGATTTTTTAAGTTTTTACTATATGCATATAGGGAAAATCAATGACCCCCTGGGGCGGGGCCAATTTTGACCCCAGGGCTTTTATTTGAACAAACTTGGTAGACACTCATTAGAAGATGTTTCATGCCAAATATCTAAGCTCTAGCTCTTACAGTTCTTTAAAAGAAGATTTTTTAAGTTTTTACTATATGCATATAGGGAAAATCAATGACCCCCTGGGGCGGGGCCAATTTTGACCCCAGGGCTTTTATTTGAACAAACTTGGTAGACACTCATTAGAAGATGTTTCATGCCAAATATCTAAGCTCTAGCTCTTAGGGTTGTTTAAAAGAAGATATTTAAAGATTTCTCTTTCAGTTGCCATGGCAACCAGAGTTCTGCATGGAATTAAATTCTTTGAACAATTTTTAAAGGTTACCACCAAAGGAACATTCCTGTGAAGTTTGGATGAAATTGGCTCAGTGGATTATGAGGAGATGTCATTTAAAGCAAAAGTTTACGGACGACGGACGGACGCCGGATGAAAAGCGATCACAAAAGCTCACCCTGTCACTTTGTGACAGGTGAGCTAAAAAAGAAGGAAAAATCAAAATTTTGTTTATTCTTAATCATGGAAAGAAAAATTAGCTCTTAGATAGGAATAAAATATGAAATTTTATGAAAATTTAGAAAGGGTGCAATAGCAAAGGATTTTAAAATTCCACAAAGTACGCTCTCGGGTATTGTGTCTAAAAGAGAAATAAATGACTAATTTTTCTTAAACAAATGCTCTTCAAAATGGTGGAGGATGGTAAACAATCAGTTTGGTATGTGTAAATCTGTTCGCTATAAAAACTCCTAATACATGGAACTAATTCGCTAAATGCTTTAATACAAGGAACTCCGGATATAAGGAACAGATTTTGAATGTCCCAGCCAGTTCGTTATAAGCGGAGTTTACTGCATCTGGTCTTGCAACATATTATTCGGTCTTGCAACATATTATTTGGTCTTGTAACATTTAATTTGAACAAACTTGGTAGACACTCACTAGAAGATGTTTCATGCCAAATATCTTAGCTCTAGCTCTTTGGGTTCTTTAAAAGAAGATTTTTTAAGTTTTTACTATATGCATATAGGGAAAATCTATGACCCCCTTGGGCAGGGCCAATTTTGACCTCAGGGCTTTTTTTTTTAATAAACTTGGTAGACACTCATTAGAAGATGTTTCATGCTAAATATCTTAGCTCTAGCTCTTACAGTTCTTTAAAAGAAGATTTTTTAAGTTTTTACTATATGCATATAGGGAAAATCAATGACCCCCTGGGGCGGGGCCAATTTTGACCCCAGGGCTTTTATTTGAACAAACTTGGTAGACATTCACTAGAACATGTTTCATGCCAAATATCTAAGCTCTAGCTCTTACAGTTCTTTAAAAGAAGATTTTTTTAAGTTTTTACTATATGCATATAGGGAAAATCAATGACCCCCTGGGGCGGGGCCAATTTTTGACCCCAGGGCTTTTATTTGAACAAACTTGGTAGACACTCATTAGAAGATGTTTCATGCCAAATATCTAAGCTCTAGCTCTTAGGGTTGTTTAAAAGAAGATATTTAAAGATTTCTCTTTCGGTTGCCATGGCAACCAGAGTTCTGCATGGAATTAAATTCTTTGAACAATTTTTAAAGGTTACCACCAAAGGAACATTCCTGTGAAGTTTGGATGAAATTGGCTCAGTGGATTATGAGGAGATGTCATTTAAAGCAAAAGTTTACGGACGACGGACGGACGCCGGATGAAAAGCGATCACAAAAGCTCACCCTGTCACTTTGTGACAGGTGAGCTAAAAAAGAAGGAAAAATCAAAATTTTGTTTATTCTTAATCATGGAAAGAAAAATTAGCTCTTAGATAGGAATAAAATATGAAATTTTATGAAAATTTAGAAAGGGTGCAATAGCAAAGGATTTTAAAATTCCACAAAGTACGCTCTCGGGTATTGTGTCTAAAAGAGAAATAAATGACTAATTTTTCTTAAACAAATGCTCTTCAAAAATGGTGGAGGATGGTAAACAATCAGTTTGGTATGTGTAAATCTGTTCGCTATAAAAACTCCTAATACATGGAACTAATTCGCTAAATGCTTTAATACAAGGAACTCCGGATATAAGGAACAGATTTTGAATGTCCCAGCCAGTTCGTTATAAGCGGAGTTTACTGCATCTGGTCTTGCAACATATTATTCGGTCTTGCAACATATTATTTGGTCTTGTAACATTTTATCTAGTCTTGCAACATGTTATCTTGTCTTGCAACATGTTATCTGGTCTTGCAACATATTATTTGGTCTTGTAACATTTTATCTTGTCTTGCAACATGTTATGTGGTCTTGCAACATATTCGCTCATTCTCAATAAGACACAGCATTTGATGTTCCACTGGGTAGCTCTTATACGAAGGTTTTTCTTGAGGTCAAAATGTCGTTAGAAAGGTGGCTGCCACTTTGTCTAATAGGGACACTCTCAGTTTTACATTTCTATCTGTTATTTTTCTTTTACAAGTACCATTAATGCCCTAAAATGTAACATACGTTACTGTCGCCACCTAGAATTTTCAACTTTGAAATTGTGTCTCAGAAAAATAAGTTCCAGAATAAACGAAACATGTGCAATTAGTCATTGCTGTGTGTATATGAACTATGATTATTGGTAAAAATTACATTTGACTGTTAAAATCTCATTGATATAATGGATGATCAAATGTCGCCAAATGCATATAAATAAATAGTGACAAACCTAAAACAATAATAAGTGGAACCGAAATTACATAATTGAATCGATGCATGCTTAATAATACAGCATATATATAATTATAAGTAAAAATAAGCTTGCAGCCTCTCAAAAATCATTATATTTTCGGAAATTTTCATTTTTTATTCAAATCTTTTCAACAGCATTTTAAAAAGAAACATACGTTACCATTATTTAAGAGCCAATCCATTCAAGGAAGAATCCAAACAAGAAAGAAAATTAACATGTGTGTAACTCTGATATATTAACCACAAATTATGGCGGGTTAAACAGTCTTGCGTCATTTTTTAACCCACTTTCAATGTAAAATGAAACATACGTTACAGAAACATACGTTATCAACTTTTTAAAGTAAGTTTATCAAAAGGGAAATTGAAGTCAGAAAGCACGTATAACAACATCATTAACTTCTATTTGACATTAGTAAGTAAATGTTGATAACTTTGGTCGAGTTTTAACTTGTTTAAGTAACCACAGTGAAACAAACGTTACTTTTATCAAACAGACTTTATATTGTTTACACATGCATATATAAAAACATAAAATCGCATTTTTATGACAATAGAATGATGTACATTTGATTCCTAAATAAAAAAGTCGATTTTACATGTAAGTTTCAATTCCGTGATTAAGTTCATAAATAAGCGAGTGTGAAACATACGTTACTCCAACTTACAATTCAACAATTTTTGAAAATTAAAGATAAAGTTGGGATTATCATGCCTGTTAGTAACGGTTACCTTGTATTAGATGTAAGAAGATACAAAATTATTTTTACAAAGAAAAGATATGTTAATAATATGTTGATGTACCAGCAGAAATGTTAAAAAATATTTTACAAGATATTGATGTTCTCAGCAACAACTAATTCGTTTCTGCAAAGAGCTTACTGACCGTATTTCATTCTATATATAATAATGTTAAAATAATATCCATAAATATACATTATTTTACAAAAAATTAAATTGTTTTCTCAACCTTTACTTGCATTTGAATAAAATGAAACATACGTGACATCCTATATGGGGATAAATATAGAACTGCTTAGCAATAAATTTTCCAAATATTAAGAAAGTGAAAAGTTGAATGTTTTGAAACAAAATTGCTAATACAACATTTGTGTATGCATTCGACCTCTCATATATTATATATGATATATATCCTTTGAATGAAGACATAAAATAATCATTTCCAAAATTGACTATTTTTGCTTTCTACGAATATTTAACTTTGAAGAAATTAACTGAAAATTAGCAAGGTACCCAACTTCCTTGAATTTTCCTGGGTTAGAAAGTCCCTCTAGATAGAGAATTTACAGATTTTGATATATTTAAAAGACATTTGTTGTTAACCCATTACTTCATATACACGCCTTTTAACGCCTTTTTCACCCCCCCCCCCCTTTTTGTTGTCTCAAATGATGAAAAAATGCCTTATTTAGGTCCCAAACACTTGGTTTTGTTTGAGAAATGTTGTTAAAAAAAGTGACCTCTTTTTCGGCGCGGCCCCCCAACCAAAAGATACATCAGGGGGTTGCCAGAAGGGGGATGTGCCCCCTTCTGTTTGGGGGGTTTGAAGGGGGGCGTAGTCCCCCTCATCGCCAAGAAAATTTTGGGCTTGTGAGAGGCTGTAAATGACCCCAGATTGATCATAAGGTAACGTGTAAGCAACGCTGAAAA
>NW_026867016.1:0-81322 GCF_026571515.1 Ruditapes philippinarum
GAACTTTTTCTATATCCTCCGCCGAAATTTTTCGGCGGGGGATAATTAAAGGGGAAGTACTTTAAGTTGTAAGGTTAAAAAAAAGAAAAAATGTAATCATATATAATAAGGCGCTTTAAGTTCTTTTCTTTAAACATCTGATTCATTGGAAAATAATGATCATTAAAATATTAATTTTCTTCGAAATTATTCTTGATTCAGTGTAATCATATCAGGTTTGCCAATATATATTTATTTATTTATACAGGGCTCACACTGGCTCAAATAAAACAATATAGCCAATATTTTTAACTTAAGATATAATAGCCAAAAGTTCAGCGGACTATTCCCGATTTAGTGATTAACAACATAAGAAGTTGATTAAATAAACATTACATATAAAACTTTCTCAGTTTTAAAAGGATTCTCAAATAAACTGATACATTTGTGTATATTAACTACCTTTTTTAATAGAACCATAACTTTAATTGTTATTATATAACAGAATGAAAATGTTATATACTAAATATAAAGTATAATTACAGTATAACAATAATATTAAAGATTTATTATAACTTTACATAATGCTGTTATCAGACAATTTCTTTTGTTTGTTCTTATCAAATTTTGTCAGCTATAACCACTGTCAATTTCCACATTTCACAGTAGATCAAGGTCATATTAGCTTACAGAAATAACACTTGCAAACTCATTCACAGAATGCAGCCTAAAATTTTTCTGAATAACTTACTGAAAAATGTCATAATCACCAATGTAAAACAAATTTTCGGCCATAATAGAAAAGATTTTTTAAACATAACATAGCTTATTTTCACCTTTCAAAAATCAATGACCCCCAGGGTGGGGCCAATTTTGACCCCAGGGCTTTTATTTGAACAAACTTGGTAGACACTCACTTGAAGATGTTTCATGCCAAATATCTTAGCTCTAGCTCTTTGGGTTCTTTAAAAGAAGATTTCTTAAGTTTTTACTATATGCATATATAGGGAAAATCAATGACTCCCTGGGGCGGGGCCAATTTTGACCCCAGGGCTTTTATTTGAACAAACTTGGTAGACATTCACTAGAAAATGTTTCATGCCAAATATCTAAGCTCTAGCTTTTACAGTTCTTTAAAAGAAGATTTTTTAAGTTTTTACTATATATGCATATAGGGAAAATCAATGACCCCCGGGCCGGGGCCAATTTTGACCCCAGGGCTTTTATTTGAACAAACTTGGTAGACACTCACTAGAAGATGTTTCATGCCAAATATCTTAGCTCTAGCTCTTTGGGTTCTTTAAAAGAAGATTTTTTAAGTTTTTACTATATGCATATAGGGAAAATCAATGACCCCCTGGGGCCGGGCCAATTTTGACCCTAGGGCTTTTATTTGAACAAACTTGGTAGACACTCATTAGAAGATGTTTCATGCCAAATATCTAAGCTCTAGCTCTTACGGTTCTTTAAAAGAAGATATTTAAGGATTTTTCTTTCGGTTGCCATGGCAACTAGAGTTCTGCATGAAATGGAATTCTTTGAACAATCTTGATAGAGCTTCATACAAAGAGTATTCCTGCCAAGTTTCATTAACATTGGCCTTGCGGTATCATAGAAGATGTCCTTAGAATATTTAAAATGTGGACGGACGCCGGACGCCATTTGGTTGGCCATCCTAAAAGCTCACCTGCACTTTGTGCAAGGTGAGCTAATAAGTGATCTGACGACCAGGATAGCCTAGCAGTTCATTTAGGTCCAGACAGAAAGTGACATAAATTTAGGATGGGCTGAGAATACGTCAGACGATCGGAGGACTGGTAGAGCGTTTTATTTTTGATACCGACAACTTAAACAAAAACACCGCAAAGGTATATGCCTGAATTTAAATTTTGAATAATCAAAAATAATAATTCCATTATGGGAGAGTTAATAAAAAACTTTTATTGAGGTCAGTATTTATCCACAAAAAGATGGGTTTTTTCTATACCATAGTCTACATGAATCAAGTGACTAAGGGGAGAGGGCCAATTTTGACCTGAGGGTATTTCCATTTTATAGCAATCTACAAATTGTCAAATACATGTCAAATATGTAAGTTCTGGGCACCCAGCTCTGTAGTTTTACACATTAATTAAGACTTAAATGTGTTTTGCTATATAGGTTTATAAAAATCAAGTGACCCTGGTACGGGCCAATATTGACCCCAGGGTCATCATAAATATCTGTTTTGTAGAAGCCAATAAGGCAATGCTTTTTGTCAAATATCTAAACTCTAGACTTTGTAGTTTAACCAAAATAAATGTGTTTTCCTATACAAAACTATATAAAATAAGTCCAATATAATGAGGACAATATAGACCCAAGGGGCATGATTTATACCATTGGTTGTGTGGTCCACAAATGTGATGTAAAATGACAAAGTATCTAAGCCCTTAGCATCGTTGTTTAAAATACACAATAAATTTTAGAGGTATTATCCAATATAAGTCTATATAAAATCAAGTGACCCCTTGGAAAGGGCCAATATCAAACCTAGGGGCATGACTGAAATCAATTTTGTAAAGGTTAACAAGGCAATGTTACATGCTAAATACAGTCTACTCCACTTATAACGAGATCGGTTTTAATGAGGTACCGCTTACAACGTACATTCCACTGTGTCCCGGCATTTTTCCTTCTATTTTCTTTTCATTTTTTATCTAAGCTCCAGACATAATAGTTTTACACAATAAAAATCAAGAAATTTCTTGGGCGGGACCAGTTTTTTATATCAGGAAGCACAAAGTTATTTCTGCTCATTGTCTACATAAGTAATATTTCTGCCAAAAATTTCACTTTATTTCAATTGATTCAAGAGATACAGAGTGGATACAAAATTGTTACAAACCTTGATTTTGACCCAATGAAGGTCAATCATGTGCTCTGCACACATGTTCTCTTTACAGGGTTCGTATCCAGTATCAAAATTCAAGGACTTTTTAAGCACTTTTTAAGCATGTTTTTCCATTTTTCAAGCACAATTTGTTGCGTCTATATCCTACACAATGTTTAACCAATATTAATTTATAAGTCATTTCTTGATCATGTCACAGGGTGAGAAAAATGTGCAGCCTGACCGGGACTCGAACCCGTGACCCTCGGAATACCGTACCGCGGCTCTACCGACTGAGCTATCCGGCCGCTTACACATCGTCTCCCCTATATAGTGAACAGTTCTGAACCGTGACATACTTCAACACAATATTGAAATTCGTCCTCGAATTTCACAAAGCTACAGAGCAATGTTAATTGAACTCTGAGCTATAAGCAGTCACGGTCCCCCGTTGGGCGCCAAATGTCACAGGGTGAGACAAATGTGCAGCCTGACCGGGACTCGAACCCGGGACCCTCGGAATACCGTTCCGCGGCTCTACCGACTGAGCTATCCGGCCGCTTACACATCTTCTCCCCTAAATAGTGAACAGTTCTGAACCGTGACAATCATTTCATGATGAAAATACATTTTCTGGCTACAGTTTCTATAGATGACAACAAAGATAGCAACAAATACAAACTTAACTGACAACCTGTTGTACGGCCCCCTGTTAAAACCCTTACTACTGTTTCCATTTGTGATTTATGTTTTTCTTTCGTAGGTTTTCCGTTTCTTTTAAATATAAATACTACAACATCACAATATTATATATATCTACATTATTAAATTGTTTTACAAAAATAATGTCAATAATCATTGAATGGTAAGTGAAAATCATTAGCATTATACATAATTGCAGTGGGTGGGGTAATGTGGTGATCTTGCGATGAGTTACATATCAGAATCTTGCTAAATGCTGTATTGAGACCTTGGAACACAACATGAGCATTATAGAGGGGTTGAAGTGAAGTTCAAATCAATTGCAATATGTGCCTGTTACATTGAGCAAACATTACAAAATTCATTGATCTTGATACTGAACAAGATCTGTTTTGTTTTTTGTTTGTTGATTTTTACTGACACTAGTCTGTCATTCAATTATTTTCAAGCAAATTTGTAGCGAATTTAAGCACTTTTTAAGCACTTTTCAAGAGAGTAATCAAATTCAAGGACTTTTAAGCACTTTTTAT
This sequence comes from Ruditapes philippinarum, assembly GCF_026571515.1. Lineage (NCBI taxonomy): Eukaryota > Metazoa > Mollusca > Bivalvia > Venerida > Veneridae > Ruditapes > Ruditapes philippinarum. Next base: position 4,084 of record NW_026867016.1, read on the forward strand.
CATTTTTAAGCACTTTTTAAGAAAGAGACTGAAATTTAAGCACTTTTTAAGACTGTACGAACCCTGCTTTATGGTTAACAATTCTGCTAAGCAGTTTCAATTTCAAAATAACTGACGGACGGATGGATGAAATAAGACAAGCCAATGATTTATATCTGCACTTGATTTTATGTGTGACCTTGAACTTTAAGCTACCAGCCTTATTCTTGAGCGCGAAACATTGTCATTATGTTCAACACTTTTATGCAAAGTGGTTTTGAAATCCATCCAGGAATAACAAAATTGATGACAGGAAACGAACATCAGTACACTAACTATGACAAATTTCCGTTAGAGTCAATGTGTGACCTTGACCTTTCGAGCAACAGACGCAAGACATTGCCTCATTGAGCAAAACATTTTTGTGTAAATTTGTCTGAAATAAAAAAATTAAATGATGGAAGGAAGTATGGACGGTCGGAGGCTGTACTCATGGACATTAAAAATGTAAAATATGTCTCCGCTACTTACTCTGTTTATTATCATTGTACTGTTTCTTCTTGTCGTCCGTAATCCTTGTGTAGAGTGTTTTTTCTACAGTCTCTGCGAAATTGGCTAAATCATTTCTCCCTTTATCTCCCTCGTCTTTGATAGTTTCAACTGCTCTTTCACATTCTTCTGTTATTTTCTTGCTTTCTGTTTTTACCTTTTCCTCAATGTCCTCTTTCTTTAGATGCATTATTTGAACTGAATTGTCTCTTGCCTTTTCTATGTCTTTGACGCTATTGTCAGTTTTAGTTTTAATTGTTTTTAAAGAATCATCAGATTTAGTTTGTATCTTTTGTAATTCTTCATTAGCTTTTGAGCCAAGAGAATGAAGATCTTCTTTTCTTCTCTTAATCATATCTTCTTTTACAGTCTCAGACGTCCTTTTTAGGTCATCTTTTATAGTGTCACGAGCTGCTTTTGCAACATCATCTAGTACTTTCGTTATGTCATCTTTTCCAATGACCATGGTGTCATTTTCTAACTACATTGTATAAAAAAAACAAGTAATGTTAAAATGATACATATGCAACATCTCTTTAACGGAGAGTAAAATAAGTAATCATTATGAAAGTCACAGAAAAAACGATAATGAAATGGTATACATGTATGTTCATGAATAAAATAAAATATTAAATTATCATCATTTCAAAATTGTAAGTTTACAATAACTTTAAGAATGATTGGCATTTCTAAAGCAAAATTACACAAAATTATTCATTAACATACTTGAATATTATCATATTCACATATTCTTTTTCTTTTGCAAATTTATAACTGTATCTCTGTGGTTTGCTTTTTTAAATTGTCCATGCTAAAAGTGAATAACTTAGTTTCTCTTAACTTTTGTATGTGCAAAGTAAAATGATACGATGCTAATTTGTTCATTGTCGATCATCGTTTATAATTATGATGCTTATTTGTTCATTGTCGACTTGATCTGAATTGACCACATATGTATATTCCAAAAGATGAACTGTTATAATATCAATTGATCAACAGTTAAAATATAAAAAGACAGTCCCATTCCTTTTATACAAGAGTGATTAGTGATCATATGTGTTGCCTGATGATAGCCAGATGCATGTTGCAGCTACTGTGTGTTAGGAGACACAAAATTCATTACAGACTCAGCAAAAACAATTTTTCATTAAAGGATCAGAACAAAATATCATTCAACCATTAAAAGTTGAATTGATGAAGCGCCCTCTATTTTATTGACGGACAAACATTCTGACAAAAAGTTTGATGAAGATTCAATCAATACCGTGACTTGGCTAAGACTGTTAACAACCCAATTGGTGACGAATGCATGAACGACGGACGCCGGACATAGCCCCATATGTTTCCATATCACAGATTAGACGTCAAAAGACAAATTTAAAAATGCAGGCAAGTTTGAACAAATAACAAAGTAATATCCACGTATAGCAAAAGTAAAATATTTGATAACATTTTTAAGTGAAGTTCGGTCGATATCCAAAGGGTTGTTGTGTCCAAAAAGGAAGGCAAGCTATTGAAAAATAAGAACATCATGATCAACATTAAAGCTTTTGTACGGCAACGGCAAATACAACGGCATTAACTGCTCTGTTTTCTTCGAAAACGTCAAGCTAATAACACAAACCGAATAATCACCTTCAGCTCAAGAATATACTTAGTGATCAATTTAAAATGATTTGTTTTTGTGTGTAAGGCATTATCTTTATCAGTAAAGCAATTTTTAGTGCATTTATAAAAAATTATCTATTTTAAACTACAACTTGTATGGTTAACTAAAATTGTGTGCATATTTACATCTATCAGCTTCTGTTTGGCATTTTGTGCATGCATGTCTGTAGCTAAATATCCGGCATCAGAAAGAAGTTGTTGAAATACTATGAAGTATTGATGAAGGTCTATATCCTCTACCTCTAACGTTGGTGAATGCCTCAAATTTCTACCAATGTCTCTTGCCTGGTAAAGATAAAACAATTAAATCAAATCTACAAACATCTATGTGTATTTAGATTAAATTTACAAAAAAATAGATTAAATGAGTAAAGCAATGTTTTCTTTGAATGATAAAACATGGTTAGCTTTCTCTATATTGGATCAGGGTCTTTCAAGTAGAATGGTCTTGAAACACGCTATGTAAACCCTTCTCACTACAATTACACATGTCTCTGTATAACTAGGTATAGTTTGCTATACGCAAATTATGTAAGTGTTCAAGAAAAGGGCAAATATTAAATACAAGAGCAAAAATGAAAATTTTAATGACATGATGTTATTTAAAAATCTTTAAACTTGTGAAAAAAGGATAAATATTTCAGAAATTAATGTTTTTTAAAGACATATTTGTTGAAAAACATAAGTTGTTTGTTCAGAATATTTTTCCGATAAACAGCGCCATTTTGAAAATGCACCAAATTAATCAGCAAATATTTGCAAATAACATCGTGAAATATTATAATATTTTTACATGATACTATTTAAAAACATCTTTTCTCTGTAAAATCGTTTTTTTTATTTTGTCATTGAACAATGCATAAATTTTAAAAAAAAGCTCATGAAACTCAGACTTATTTTCAAATATGAGCATTAGATTTTTACCTTGACAGCGGGAACGAAAAATTCCTTATTTCATTGCAAATCTATAAAATTGTTATGTTTAAAGTAAAAACTGATAATATAATGTAGTCAGTGTTAGTTTTTAATAAGTTTTTGATTGATTTAACAAAACATTATCTTACAATTTGATTTTTGAATGGTGATGTGCTATGCGCTAGATAACCCAATCACGTGACTCAACCCGAGACAGCTTTTTTCGTAAAATTGGTCCGTCTCCAGACCATTCTATTTGAAAGACCCTGATCGGATATATGGTATATAAAACTGATGAGATAGTATAGGGGCATCTGTAGCTGAGTGGTTAAGGTAGTTGCCTTCAACAATGTGCCACTGAGGCTTCAAATTCCGACAGAGACGTCAGATTCTTTCAAACAAGAACTACTCAAATGTCCGTTCATGCCTGAAATAATACAAGGAAGGGAACCAGAGGTTTTTCTTTTCCAGTAAAGCTGTAAAAATGCCATATGACCTTTATTGGTTGGGTAAAAAATAAAGATGGTATAGAAGTTATCAACAAGAGCACCGCTAGGCGGAGCATAATACAGTAAACTCCGCTTATAACGAACTAATTGGGACATTCAAAATCTGTTCCTTATATCCGGAGTTCCTTGTAAGCATATAGCGAATTAGTTCCCTGTATCAGGAGTTTTTATAGCGAACAGATTTACATATAACGAACTGATTGTTTACCATCGTCCTCCATTTTGAAGAGCATTTGATTAAGAAATATTAGTCATATATTCAATACCCGAGAGCGTACTTTTTAGAATTTAAATAATTGCTATTTCAGTTTAAGATTTACTCCCTATGTCAATTTCTCATAAAATATAATATTTTGTTTCTAAACTCTTTTCGTTTTCTTTCTATGATTGAGAATAAACAAGATTTTGAATATCTTCTTTTATAATTTAAGGGTGACTTTTACTTATGGAAGATAAAGATTTCTTTTCATTTAAATCAAGCGTACATTGCAGATTGCAAGCATGCGTGATTATGATGAAAACCAATTATAAATTATCATAATTATTTTACTCGAGCACAACTATTGACGAATAGAAATAAATACTCGTTTTATCTTGGTGAAAAGAGCTCATGCTAAAAATATCCTAAATAGAAAACTATACAAATTCATTTTAATAGATGTATTGAAGTACATACAAAGATAAACGGTACATTCGGCCGTTCGACTTTGACTGTATGATCCTAATATCAATAGGGGTGTTCAACCAAATATGGACAATCATCCTATGAAGTTTGAACACTATGGGCCAAATAGAAATTAAGTTATGCTCCGGAAACTGTTTTAAGTTTTAAAGTAATAGTGACCTTGACCTTTCGACCCCAAAATCAATAGGAGTCTTTAAACCAATATGGTAAATCATCCTATATGCTTGAATATTGTGAGTCATATGGAACTTAAGTTATGCTCCGGAAACTGTTTTCAGTTTTTAAAGTAATAGTGACCTTGACCTTGTGACCCCATAATCGATAGGGGTCTTCTACCAAATATGGACAATCATCCTATGAAGTTTGAATATTGTGGGACAAATAGACCCTTAAGTAAATATGCTCCGGAAACTGTTTCAGTTTGAAAGTAATAGTGACATTGACCTTTGACGTTGTGACCCCAAAATCAATAGAGGTCTTTACCCAATATGGACAATCATCCTATGAAGTTTGAACACTGTGGGCCAAATAGAACCTTAAGTTATGTTCCAGAAATTGTTTTCAGTTTTAAGGCAATGGTGACCTTGACCTTTGACCAGGCAATCCAAAAATCAATAGGGGTCTTCTCCTCAATATGGACAATCATCCTATGAAGTTTGAATATTGTGGGCCGCATGGCAGGAACTTAAGTTATGCTCCGAAACCTGTTTTCAGTTTTAAAGTAAAAATGACCTTGACCTTTGACCTTGTGACCCCTAATACATAAAATCATCCTGTGAAGTTTGAACACTGTGGGCCAAACTGAACTTAAGTTATGCTCCAGAAACTGTTTTCAGTTTTAAGGTGAAAGTGACCTTGACCTTTGACCTTGAGGACTCCAAAATCAATAGGGGTCTTCTACCTAATATGGACAATCATCCTATGAAGTTTGAATATTATGGGCCAGATGGAACTTAAGTTATGCTCCGGAAACCAAATTGCTAACGGACAGACAGACGGACGGACAAGGCGCCGACTATATGCTCTCCCGAAATTTTTCGGGGAGCATATAAACTGTAAGAAAATATTGTTTACCTTCTCAAAAATGTTGTTCTTGTTGCCTAGGTTTTCATGTACTTTCAACTGAAACTCTTTGTAATTAATGATAACGCTGATGATGCCATTGAAGTCTGTTTCTTGCGCACTAACTACATCTGTATATCCATCTGGGGGCATGAAACATTTAGCTATCTCCCAGGAATTACTGCACCACTGTGTAGCATCAGTGTTTTTGTATGATGGACCATAGAACCTATGTACATTCTGTATCTCAGTTGTAAAATTATGACATATCTTGTTAGGGCAGCCGGCAGGATTATACCTTGTTGCAGCATTTCGATGATAACTGCATCTTCCATGTCCAACATTACATATTTTATTTGTTGGACATTTGATAACATTTTCTGTACAGCAATTTGAACACAAAGTTCCACTCATTAATCCATTGTTGAAGCAAATATGATCTAAACATTTCAAACGGAATTCTTGAACTTCATGACATACAAAAGGTTCAAGTCCGTCTTTAGTAAACAACACTGCTAACTGTGCTTTAACCCAGTTATTGTATTTCTTCTCTGATAGTTTTGGGCTATATGAAGCCATTGTTTACTTTGTCTTATTGAGGTAACATTATCACATTGTTGAATGTCAATCTTAATCTGGAAAATAACAAAAACTGGTGTTTATTAGTAATTTATACAGTTTCAATACTTATTAACTTTTAAAAAGATATTTAAATATCTTAAAAGAAATGTACACACTTAAGTCAGAAACACTAGAAGGGTTTTTGTCACAAAATGTCATTCATGTGAAGAGTCATTGATTTCCCATCAGTAGCAGCAAAGCCGAACATGCCATTATATGCACAACTAGGGATGGTTCTGAACTCCTGTGAAGTTTTGGGGGAAATTCCATCAGCAGTTTGACCTGTGTTAGCCGGACAAGCTTTTTTATTTTTTAGCTCTGGCAGCCATTTTGTGCAGCAAAGCCGAACATGCCGGCGATAGGAACAACTAGGAATGGTAAAAATCACTCATGTGAAGTTTTATTGAAACCCTACCAGTAGTTTGACCTGTAAAAGCCAGACAAGATAATTCTATTTAAGCTGTGGCGCCCATTTTCTGCAGCAAAGCAGAACATGCCAGCAATATGCACAACTAGGGATGGCACTAATCACTCTGTGAAGTTTGGTTGAAATCCCACAAGAAATTTGACATGTGACAGCAGGACATGATTTTTCTATTTTTAGCTCTGGCGGCCATTTTGTGCAGCGAAGCAAAACTTGCTGGCGATGTTCACAACTAAGGATGGCACTGATCACATCTGTACAGTTTTTTTTTTAAATACCACCAGTAGTTTGATCTGTGAAGGCCAGACATATCTATTTTTAGCTCTGGTGGCCATTTTGTGCAGCGAAATAACAATAACTGGTCTTTACGTGTAATTTATACAGTTTCCATTCAAATTAAGTTTTAACGAGATGTTAATTAAACTATCTAAAAAGATATTTTAGTCAGATATAGTTAAAAACAACGAGTAAGAAATTAAAACTCATTACCAAAAATTGATCATTTGAACTTGACGGTCAAGATTATTTAAAAGTCATTGTCTTATTTCAATTATCTAACGCATCTAATGGGTCAGATATAGCGTTTTATCAAATCATGAATCTAATCCGTAAATGGATAACTAGGTTGTGACAATTTAAACAATACTCAATAATTTGAACATGGCAGTCACGACAATTCAAAGATCAGGTATGAATTCATTTATTCAATATGTCGATCGAGTAAAGAGTGTTCTTTTGTTAGTATGAATCAATTCTGTAAATAGATATTCAAGTTTAGCAAATTTTAAAAATTGAAGTTTCAATTTGATAGCGACCGGAGAATGTTTCTAATTTCTGTAGAACAGCTACGGATGAATACTAAATTAGAGAAAAATAATAGTGTCAAACTTTGTTTGGGCTCATTAATATTCACTTAATTACGTTAACTACCAGTCTGCGAAAATTAAACAGTTACCTGAATGGCCAGGGTTTAATTTGACCCTTTTTTTAATTATGCATGATTTACGTCACTTTGCGCGCGAAGACGCATGTACCCTTGTGTTTCATTTGGGAAATATGGAGGACGGCATATGAATGATGCGAGTTTCCATTTGCTCATATTTATTTTCGGAAAACATATTTGATGACTTGGACAATTGATACTCAGTAGCTAATATCTGATATGATTTATGTATGAACTTCTTGCTTAGATAACGAAATGATAAAGGTAATTAAGTATAACTAGCACCATGGATAATTATCATAATTATTGTTCCATCTTCACTTACATTTATTGAGGTCATTATCACAGGGTCGATTTCACATGTGTATACATGTATACTTTTAGAAATCATAACACGGGAGGTGATATTTACATAAATACTTAATATCATGCCTTACTACTTCACCAATACATGTAGTTAAAAAAATACCTGTTTTAAAGAAGCACACAGATACTTGTATTCATCTTCACCTCTTTGTTATGAAATACATTATCAAACATTAAAAGGTCAAAGTCCCCATCAAATGATTTTGTAAAAATGCTAAAAGTACTTAAAAGTGAAATCCAAGGAGAAACTAGGAAAGCATACTGGCAATACCTAGACTCAGTCATTTTAGCCAAGACTGTGAAAAATAAAAAATCCTACCAATATGTTAAAAGTAACAAAACTAAAAGCTGTGGTGTAGCACCCCTCAAATCAGAAGATCAAACATTTACTGATCCAGTTGCAAAAAGCAAATACCCTTAACTCCCAGTTTGAGTCTGTCTTCTCTCAGCCTCAGCCCCTTAAGCTTAGCTTATCCCAGACTTGCAAACGGCAGCTTATTCCCAAACATCTATGGCAGAAGTATCTATATCGGAAGATGGTGTAAATAAACTTTTAAAAGGCCTAAACCCAAATAAAGCTTCTGGTCCTGACCAAATATCCCCTAGGTTACTTAAAGAGCTCCATCATGAGGTTACCCCTATACTGACCCACGTCTTCCAGATCTCACATGAAACAGGTATTGTCCAAGAAGACTCATGGAAGCATGCAATAATTGCCCCAGTTTACAAAAAGGTCCAAAATGCAAACCCAGCAATTATAGACCAATCTCCCTCACATGTATATTGTCCAAATTGATGGAGCACATCTTAGTTTTCAAAGTTATGTCCTTTTATGATAAGCACAATATCCTTAGCCCCTATCAACATTGCTTATAAGGTCAAAACGGAGTTGTGCGTCCCAGCTAGTAAGCTTCTCCCTGGAAATTCATGACAATCTTGAAAGTGGCCAACAAACTGATGTCATAGTGATGGATTTCAGTAAGGCATTTGATAAGGTGGACCATCACAAACTTGTGAGTAAATTTGAAAGATTGGGTATAAGTTATGAGATTAAAATTGGGTCCATTCCTTCCTTAAGTCATGCTCCCAGCAAGTTGTAGTTGAAGGTCAAAAATCAGGAATTCTACCAGTCCTCTCGTGTGTCCCCCCAAGGCTCGGTATTAGGTCCCTGCCTTTTCCTTTCTTACATAACGACCTCCCGAATACTGAAAAAGGTAAGGCTAGACTCTTTGCAGATGATACTGTTGTCTACCTTACCATCAGATCTTAACAAGATGCCCAAACCCTCCAAAATAACCTTCATGCTTTAGAAACATGGGAAAAAGACTGGTCCACTAAGTAAAACCCTGATAAATGTGAAGTTCTCAGGATAACAAGAAAAAGAAACCCTGTAATATTTCCTTATTCCCTCCATAACATCCAACTAAACTCAACTCAAGAAGCAAACTACTTGGGAGTCACTATTAGTCATTAGACCTTTTATGGACCAAACATAATAAACAATATAACATCTAAAGCAAATAACTCCCTTAGATTCATTTGAAGAAATGTTAAAACCCCAAATAAAATGATAAAGGAAACTGCATATAAGACCTATGCTAGACCTCAGGTTGAATAGGCAATAGAAAATAAATAACTAGATTCTCATCCAAATTTTGGAAAAATTAATGGGGCGGGTGGGTGGATTTTATTTTATATTTTTTATTTTCCATTCTCGGTCTGGAAATTACATGCGAGGAGGTCAATATTTGGGAATTAGTTCTATTATAAGCTATTTAGGTTTTATATTATGTGTATGTAAAATATATAGATTCAGTTTGAAAATAGAAGCAACAATTATAATATATTTTGATTATTATGACCTGTTTTATTGAACATTTCATATTCCGACATCAATACATACATGTATTGTTACAAAATAAGACATCCTTAGATATTATAAGAGTTGAATAAAGATGTATCTATACTGGTTTCCTAGCAGTTTCCGTCCCCTAGCAGTTTTCCGGCTGTTTATCATTTTCGTCCAGTACAGTTTATTTTAACCAGTAAGGCATCTACATTACTTCATCAATCAGAGAGACATTTGTTTTCTATGTTAAACAGCAATTAAAATAGTACATTAAGATTGACAGTATATGTAACTCAACACTTCGACAAATATTTTTGCAGACGACACCGAAAGGTTGGGAAGTTCTGTTTATCTGATAAAACCATCTTAACTTTGCTTTATGGTACTGAAATATATTCAAAAAAAAAAAGGTCCGGAAAACTGCTTTGAATTTTTTGAATAAAGGTAAAAAAAGGTGGTACATTTCAGGCCCTTTTAAAATTAAATGAAAGAGTAAGAATCCAGGTCAATAAACTATGGGAACCAGCAAAAGTTGTAAAAGTTCACAATGACCAGTCATACTCTGTACAAATACCCCCCTGGTGATGTTTATCACACAAATAGATACACGCTTAACAAAACAATGGAAAATATTTCCAGAAATCCAAGAATTTTCCCATAAAGTTTAAGCTAAAAATGTCCTAAATACCCCTTCCCATTCCCAATGATAGGAAAATTTCAGCATCAAACAATCATTTTTACAATGATGACCGCTTTATCAATTATGATAGGCCCAGCCCAAATGACCTAAACTGCTAAAGATCCCTTATCAGACACGATCAGGCAGGGAAGTAAGAAAAATAAAATATTCTGTGATGAAAATTGGATAAATACATGATTCACAATGATTCATTTACCACTATTAATTTAAAATAATAGTGGTTGAACGGGAAATGGCGTGGCGGGACCAGATGGGTCGAAATTCCAATCAGCTCTAGCCAAAATGTCTTCATCATATACGTTTATTTATATACTGTGATAATGACCCAAACAGATGAAAGAACAAAATGTTTTAAAGTGACTCATGAAATTTTGGAAGCTAGCAGAAGTTAGGGTTTATGTCAAATATATTTACAATGATTTATTTTTTCAATACACAGTAGTGTATAGGCCTAAATATTGTAAACATCAAAATTGCATTACATTTTCCTTACTTTACCTTACGAAACACAACTAAAGAAAAAAATTTATAACAAACTAACCTTTTATTTCATCCATTATTCTAGATTCTTCCTTGTTCAATTAGATCTACGCATTTTTGTCATTATTAAGTCACGTGATTGACAACCTTTGGTTATACCCGCCGAATAATCAACAAGTTTAAACATGGGCAAAGACATAGCGCCAAACAAGTGAGCCGCGTCACGACAAAACCAACATAGTGCGTTTGCAACCAGCATGGATCCAGACCAGCCTGCGCATCCGTTTCTCTACTTGTAATAGGGTTGGTAAGCGAACAGCATGTATCCTGACCAGACTGCGCGGATGCGCAGGCTGGTCTGAATCCATGCTGGGTGCAAACGCACTATGTTGGTTTTGTCGTGACGCGGCTCAAATAATTAAGGGAGTGCATTCAAGTGTAAAATATACGTCAATTGTTGAAGTTCTATATGCGTTCATTATCACAGAGCTATCTTTAAAATGTAATTGATATGTATGGAACGCCATGTCTACTAAATTCAAATATTTTAAACATAATATTTTTAACATTATATTACAGAAAACTAACAGTACATTTCTTTCACTTAATTAAGTTAATTCATATGGGAACATAACTTATTGATAAATTACAGATTACAGTTAAGTTGTGCGTTTTTGTTTTTTGTTTTTTTGCACCTTAGTTTTTATACAGAGGTTCAAAGTTGGAACATGGGATAACACATTCAAAATACGAAAAAAGATCCGGTTGAACCGGGTGATGCTCCCCAAACAGGTTTTGTACACAGAAACTACTTCTTATTGATACCTCTTGTAGTTTCAGAGTTATGTCCCGGACAAAGTTAAGTGTAAAAATGAACAAAGGGCAATAACTCCGAAATAAGGCAAAGAAGAATTACTTTTCTTTTGCAAAGCACATCTACTCAATGAGCTTATTTCCCTACAAAGTTTCTTGTTGATACTTCTTGTGATTTCAGAGTTATCTCCCGTGTAAAAACGAACAAAGGGCAATAACTCCAAAATTAGACTAGGCAAAGTTACGGTTCCTTTACATTGCATATTACCCAAATTGAATGACAAAGCTTCTTGTTGATATCTCTTATAGTTTAAGAGTTATGTCCCAGACAAATAGCAATGTGTAAAATTACGAAAGGCAGAGTTACGTACAGTTCTTTTGCACTGAACTTTTACTTAATGAGATCTATCTACACCTACAAAGTTTCTTGTTGATACCCCTTGTCGTTTCAGAGATAGATCTGATCTTTTTTCCCCCTTTTTTTGGCAACTTGAATAAGATGGCAAAAATTGATAAATTTCAAGGGTCGTTGAATCTAGCGCAAGGGGTTGTGGGTGAGGATTCTCTTTGAAGTCATTTAGTCATTTTGCGAAAAAAAATGGTTGGCTACCCCTCTATAACGAGATGAGTTTTATGTGTCAGGCATTTCATTCTCCCAGAAAATCACGCCTGTATGATGAAAACTCAATTTTAACGTCTGCTTAGGTGTCCCTTTTTACAATGAAAGTCTATGTAAAATTAGTGCTAAAGTCTGACCTAGGTCACCCAAGGGCAAACTGGACGTTTCGACTCGAATCAAGATCGGCCCCCTGCATTGTGTACACCGGTCTTACTGACGATATTTGAGAGACCGGTGTGTATACAATGCGGCCCCATGTGCAAAATTCGAACGCAAAGACATTTCGGTCCTTTTTCGCGAGACGTTTCGGCCCTTTTTATGTTATTTAAAAATGAATTTTCATACTTAAAATCGTTAAAAAATGTAGTTTATTGATTGATGGCACACAAACAATTAAGACACTTCAATCCTTAATTAATAATCTTATCAGTCTCTTAAAATTAATTCAACTATTTAGATTTTTTCAAGGTGAAACAATTAAGAAAGACACTTTAATCCTTAACTATTAAGACACTTATCTCTTTTGATCTCTATTTATTATTTAATAGCTATTTAACTATATAGATCTTTAAAATTGTTGGTGTTTTTTTTTTTTTTTTTTAATATGTAACAAATTAAATATTTATATAGCTTATAGCTAATTAGCGATTAATAATATCAAAGAAACTTCAAAACTTTTTAAACTTATGATTTGTTATAACTTCTTGATAATATTTAAGGTGACAACAGACACTTTCCGTGGTACTCACATAAATGTCATTTAAACCAAGTTATTTTAGTAATAATTGTTATTTATTTAATCTTTGTACATTAAATGTCGTTGATCATCATAAAAAATAACATACTTGAAAAAAATGCCTTTGTAAATGATTGATTTTGAATAAAAATCCTAAAATTTTAAATCGTCATATCAAAGTCATTTTTTATTTTATTTTTTTTGTCACCAAACTTGGAAAATAACCATACTTATATTATCTGGGGAACCGTGTCTCAAATTTTTACTATCTTTTCTCAAAAAAATATTACGTAACGTCAAACATTTTATGCGACTTTTTCACCCTACATATTACGTAATTAAAGATAATTAAGTCGCTGATTGAGCAAACAAAAATCCCTGACACGGTTCCCTCCGTAAATGAATTTCCTTTCATGTGCTTTAACCCGCATGTTAATTGCTTGATTATTAAAAAAGTTATGCCGATTCAAAGTTAGTCCGACCCGCATCAAACGAAGTGTCATAAATCGGCTGTTCTCTCTCGATCGGACCCCTACGTTTCACGCTAAATAATTGCATAATACACAAATATCGCACCAGAGAGGGTCACAAGTTGCGGTAACATACCCTAACAACATTTTATGACCCAGTGACATCTGACCAATTAAAAAGCTGCTGATTTATATCAGTTTATAGCCGAAATTTCTTCAATTCTTAACGTGATTTACTGTCCGTCTGGTATCTGTCGCACATGTCACGTGACTATCGGTAAAATTTGAGGCTCTCAATGGGGGGGGGGGGAATGGAACGCATTTGCGCACCGCTAGCGGGGTATTTAATTGTTTCCTTTTTGAAGTTTATTATTATCATCATCAGCATTATTAGTATATTATACCAGTGTCACTCTGTGTATTCGTGTATGAAATTCCGTTAAAATATAAAATAAAATAACAAAAAACTGAGCTTCTGACAGTCTTTGAAAGTCCATGGTAGATGTATATATTATATATTTTTTCCACCAAATTGATAATGCTTCACATATTTTAATAGAAATAAAAGGTATTACTCGATCATTATGATCTGGCCTTCTTGACTTCTATTATCATGAATATCATCTATGCACGGCATAGAGATCCAGTTTCTACCGGGATAGACAATAAATTTCATACTTTGCCCCAGATTTACTAGTACTGTGTCCGATTTACTGGCGAACAATTTATTTTCACTGAGAATATATTTTAATATCTTTTTTTTATTCATAGAGAAATAATCATCCTTAGACAATCTAAAATGGTTTAGAAATTTGTCAGAGACACCTCACCACAAGTCATATAGGCGTTCACATAAAAAAATGTTGTCTGTTTCTCATTAATCTCATTAATTAGGTATTTTCAGTGATTATTGACTCTGTTGTCACCTTAACGTTCTGATAAAAAAACATCTATTTAAGGTGACAACGGAGTCAATTATCACTGAAAATACCTAAAATGAGATTTTTTGCTAAGTAGATTTATCAACCTTTTCTGAACACATTCGTGATTTAATTTTGGAAGCAGTTAGTCCAAAAAATGTGTTTTTAAACGATTTAAAACGGTACCTATACTATTTGTATCTGCTATTCGCGTAACCTGTCGATTATCGATAACGCTCCGCCCCCTGTTGAGGCATCAATTAGGGAAATCGGTAGTTCCATATATCCGTGAATTACAGGTCCATACTGGTCCATACTTCTCGTAATACATGTATCGTTCATCTACCGTACATCTTTTATGAATATCTCAACATTTAGCCTTTTTTATAAATTAAGAAATTGTCGGCCAATGTACCTAACATAATGTATGAAACATAAATAATTAAGCATAGCGGCAAATCGCACGACCACGGGGTTGATTAAAAATGTAGTTGCTAAAATATCCATAATGTGTGAAAATAATTTGTCTATCCCGTTAATCTAATATATATAACATTGAGTTGATAGACTTTTGTACGGATTCAAGGGCTTACTTTACATTCAACCTCGTTTTCTAACAATGTCAAGTAAAACAACAACAGGCGACATTTTTTATGTGAACGCTTATATGACTTGTGGTAAGGTGTCCCTGACAAATTTCTAAAACCATTTTAGATTGTCTAAGGATGATTATTTCTCTATGAATAAAAAAAGATATTAAAATATATTCTCAGTGAAAATAAATTGTTCGCCAGTAAATCCGACACAGTACTAATAAATCTGGGACAAAGTATGAAATTTATTGTCTATCCCGGTAGAAACTGGATCTCTATGCCGTGCATAGATGATATTCATGATAATAGAAGTCAAGAAGGCCACATCATGATGATCGAGTAATGCCTTTTATTTCTATTAAAATATGTGAAGCATTATCAATTTGGTGGAAAAAATATATACTATCCCGTTCTTATTTGTACATCTACCATGGACTTTAAAAAGACTGTCAGAAGCTCAGTTTTTTGTTATTTTATTTTATATTTTAACGGAATTTCATACACGAATACACAGGCAGAGTGACACTGGTATAATACAATAATAATGCTGATGATAATAATAATAAACTTCAAATAGGAAACAATTAAATACCCCGCTAGCGGTGCGCAAATGCGTTCCATTTGCCCCCACTGAGTGCCTCAAATTTTACCGATAGTCACGTGACATGTGCGACAGATACCAGACGAACAGTAAATCACGTTAAGAATTGAAGAAATTTCGGCTATAAACTGATATTAATCAGCAGCTTTTTAATTGGTCAGATGTCACTGGGTCATAAAATGTTGTTAGAGTATGTTACCGCAACTTGTGATCCTCTCTGGTGCGATATTTGTGTATTATGCAATTATTTAGCGTGAAACGTAGGGGTCCGAGAGAGAACAGCCGATTTATGACACTTCGTTTGATGCGGGTCGGACTAACTTTGAATCGGCATAACTTTTTTAATAATCAAGCAATTAACATGCGTTTTAAAGCACATGAAAGGAAATTCATTTACGGAGGGAACCGTGTCAGGGATTTTTGTTTGCTCAATCAGCGACTTAATTATCTTTAATTACGTAATATGTATGGTGAAAAAAGTCGCATATTTGGTTTGACGTTACGTAATATTTTTTTGAGAAAAAGATATAAAAAATTTGAGACACGGTTCCCCAGATAATATAAGTATGGTTATTTTCCAAAAGTTTGATGACAAAAAAAAATAAAAATGACTTTGATATGACGATTTAAAATTTTTAGGATTTTTATTCAAAATCAATCATTTACAAAGGCATTTTTTTCAAATATGTTATTTTTTATGATGATCAACGACATTTAATGCACAAAGATTAAATGAATAACAATTATTACTAAAATAACTTGGTTTAAATGACATTTATGTGAGTACCACGGAAAGTGTCTGTTGTCACCTTAATAAAGTCATGTTCTGTTTGTTTTGATTACTACTAGGCCCTATTTTAGCCTCATTATTCTGAACATTTAGTAAAGGGCCGAAACCTCTGGGATCGAAAAATCTTGGGTAATTTTGGGGGCCGAATTTTTTGGGGCCGAAACGACTCGAAATCGCCCAAGGTTTTCCGAATATTAGATTGAATTCAAGCGTCTAAAGATTACGAAGAAAATACAAAAAAAAAGTTTTACCCATTACAATGGATCTACTAGGGTCTATACTTGGGTCTATGGAAAAACCACCATCTGCCAGTGATGCCGAAAAGAAAAAGATCAAAGGTTAAAAGACTTTAATTTTTCATGAAGCCTTCATTGAAGGATAGACACGTATGTAAATGTAATATAAATTCGCGAATTAGTTTTTACTTTCGCTTTAATTTAATGGACGAATGACATCTATGACATACATTGTCATAATTGAAGAAAATAATATACTGGTGCCACATATTTCCGTGGTACTTAACTGTTCAATACAGACAACAAAAGTTAGAAGAATAAAATTCGGTAAAATACATTGATTGACAATGATTGAATATTGTAGCAAAGACAACCTACGTAGATAGTCCAATATAATATGAAATTAGGTGCTACCTATGGCACGGAAAGCTCTTATGAATTATGATTTCAGCAGAACATGTTTATTGTACATGAAAACCAGATTTTTCTTGCAGGTATTTTGTACCGTAAACAAAATAAATAAATTGGTGGTGTTCAACCCATCATCGGATGTAAAGGACCACCGCGCATGCGTGGGTGTTTGGAAAATCCCGTCCGCCATTTTTGTTAATCTCTAATCACAGTTGTTGTTTAAACGTTATTATTTAATGTGCTAATTTATCAAAAAAGGATATGTTAAAGTAACTTTTTACGTTTATAATCGTTACTCTAGTCTTATCAATGAAATGCATTTTTACTTCCTGATTTTGCACATCATTCTTTCACCGGAAGTGTTATTTAGCATGCGTCTGCTAGTAATAGTCTAAATTATGTAGACGCTCATTAAAAGCGCTCTGAAATCTATATTTAGCTTTAAAGGATTTCAAAAAGGCGGCACCCAGTTAACTAAGGATTTTTTCACAGCTCATTAGGTATAGGATATAATATTATATTTTTTTGAAATTTTCATTTACTTTTAATTTGATTTCATTTGAATTGATTCGCGTCATACATGTTATCTAAGAGCGCTACAGCCCCGCTCGGACTTTCCGCATATTATACGTTACAGGCTCAGTGATTTTTTTTCCAATTTTCAAAACAACCTGTGGCTTTCTGAAGGGGAAAGTATAGAGGGATAAATCAGAAAAGGGGGAAATCAAATTCCAACAACTGAGAGTGGAATTTACATGTACCCACACATTTTATAAAAATTTTAATTTCAATTCAATTTATCATGCATGGTACATAGCAGAATAGCTGATTATAATAAGTCAGATGCTGTTAAGTAATGGTTCTGGTGAAGTGCACAGGGCATTACAGGGGAAAATATTAGCTTTTTTAGGGGAACATATACCTATTTTTAGCTAGGGGAAACAGCCTTTATTCGGCTGTAAAATACAGGGAAAAAAATCACTGAGGCTTTTTATAGTTTATCCTGTTTTCTCATATTCTCGGGGGGTTAAGGACTAAACTTGGTTGCATAATATTTATAAAACATTATGTTACAGTATTTTTAGCCTGATACACAGAGAAATACCTTATTAACAAAATATAAAGAAAGAAAGATCGTAACTGTAAGCAAAACAAAAGATATTTCTGCTTGTATATACTGACCTTCACCCTCTATGTGAAGTAGGTGCTTTCTCGTATTCTCGTGGAATTTGATTGGTTGTTAAGGCTGGTCGCTATGATTTTATTCTACATACCAGTTCAAATCATTAGTGCCACACCTAATTAAGTGTTAAATGGCTTAAATCTGTAATTTGATTGTGTTTCAATAACAGCTTGGCATGCCATATGAAACTTTTAGGTTCATTTTGAGGCCTCTTGTACCAAATGATTTTGACTGTTCCAAAAATTGTTTGAACTCAATTTATTGTTGTTATTTACATGCACAATCCCTTTAATATATAATTCAGTTTACGTTTATTTATTAACTTATTAGTTATATGAGCATTAAGCAACAAATACTACTGTTTTTCATTGCAGTTCTCCAAAATGAAATGTGTTTAGGATAAACAATGTTTCATTATTGGAGTTCATATCTTTTTTAAACTATCTATTCGTGGAACAAATATTTTGAGCTGTATTGTATAAATAGTAGTGTGAGACCGTCATTTGATTTTAGCGTCTTGCGTCAGAGACCCGCTACAGGTTTCTGACACATGGAAAAAACTAGAAAATTGATTATTTTGGGAGAAAAAATAGATAAATTTAATGTTTATTCTCTGGATTTTACGATTATTTTCACAGTTATTTTTGTTTTTTATCTACTTTTGTCACATTTCTTTATTTTTTTAATAGAAATGAAAATGCTCTGCTAAATAGACATGTTTTCGGATATCGACGGGAGTCGCGAGCGTCGCTTCCATCCGTTTTAATTGTTCCCCGAGAATACGAGAAACCCCGAGAATACGAGAACCAGGGATAATGTCAGTCAAGCCTGACGTCTAATAGTTATTGCTAATAAACACATAGCAATTTTAAAAAATCTAAAAATGTCTATTGTCTTGCCTTTCAAGCTTTATTCAAAATTGAAAAGCTTATCTTTTTTTCTTTCAATTTCATGCTCAATCATTAACAAAAACTCTCAAACAATGTACTTACCAATTAAAAATAAAATATAAACATCAATGTATTTTTGTCTATCAGCCATACTGGTGAAGTAAAGTGCTTTACAGATTGATTCCAAATTTTTGAACGGAAAAATATATTCGAACACACTGACGGTGCATGGGCAATTATTTCGTTGACAAAATATTCTGTTAGAAACTTCTGGACTCATTTAAACGCTTGCATTTGAAGAAGCCAATCAGATTTCTCGCGCTGTATGGCGGCCATTTCATGATTTGTATATCGGCTGTATAAGGTATTTAAATTAAATGAGGATTTAACCCTTTCGCTGCCAGAGGGTTATTGTTTTATTGTTCACCTATTTGCCAGAGGATTTTCTAAGAAATTACTATATTATTAATTAATATAATTATTATTATTTGTTATTAGTATTATAATAATTATATATGTTTCCAATTCTGTTAGTATAATAATAATTATTGTCGATGGTATAATTTTCTTTATATATATAATTATTTTTATTATTATTATCCCCCGCCGATGAAATCGGGAGGGGGATATAGTTTTGGCGTTGTCCGTCCGTCCTTCCGTCCTTCCGTCCGTCCGTCCGTCCATCCGTCCGTCCGAATTTCGTTTCCGGAGTAGTTCTCTGCAACTAATGGCTGGAATTCAACGAAACTTTATGGGAATGTTGATCAGCATGTGAAGTTGTGCACCTGGGTATTTTCGTCTGGATATTATTAGTATTTTTAGAGTTATTGCCCTTGACTTAGTAAAAAATTTTTTTTCGTTTCCGGAGTAGTTCTCTGCAACTAAGGGCTGGAATTCAACGAAACTTTATGGGAATGTTGATCAGCATGTGAAGTTGTGCACCTGGGTATTTTAGTCTGGATATTTTTAGTATTTTTAGAGTTATTGCCCTTGACTTAGTAAAAAATTTTTTTTCGTTTCCGGAGTAGTTCTCTGCAACTAATGGCTGGAATTCAACGAAACTTTATGGAATGTTGATCAGCATGTGAAGTTGTGCACCTGGGTATTTTCGTCTGGATATTTTTAGTATTTTTAGAGTTATTGCCCTTGACTTAGTAAAATTTTGTAATTTTCAACTTGTGTGCATGTAACTCAAAAAGTATTTGACCTAGAGTCATGAAACTTTACAGGAATGTTGATCAGTATGTGTAGTTGTGCACCTGGGTATTTTCGTCTGGATATTTTTAGTATTTTTAGAGTTATTGCCCTTGACTTAGTAAAAATTTTGTAATTTTCAACTTGTGTCGCATGTAACTCAAAAAGTATTTGACCTAGAGTCATGAAACTTTACAGGAATGTTGATCAGTATGTGTAGTTGTGCACCTGGGTATTTTCGTCTGGATATTATTAGTATTTTTAGAGTTATTGCCCTTGATTTAGTAAAATTTTGTAATTTTCAACTTGTGTCGCACATAACTCAAAAAGGATTTGACCTAGAGTCATGAAACTTTACAGGAATGTTGATCAGCATGTGTAGTTGTGCACCTGGGTATTTTCGTCTGGATTTATTTAGTATTTTTAGAGTTATTGCCCTTGACCTAGAAAATGTTTGCAGTTTTCAACATGTGTCGCATGTAACTCAAAAAGGATTTGACATAGAGTCATTAAACCTTATTGGAAAGTTGCTCAGCATATTTAGTGTGTTCCTGGGGTTTCGCTTGTGGATTTATCCAGTATTTGTAGAGTTATTTCCCTTGACTTAGTAAAAACTGTTTCATTATGTTGTTATTTGATCCTTGAGTGTTAGAATCGACCAACTTTACAGGAATAATGATCAACATCACTAAATTACAGGAATAATGATTCACCTCACTGTGAAGCTATGAACCTGGGACTTTGCATGTGGATTTTTTTCAGTTTTGTTAGAGTTATTGCCCTTGAATTACAGTAGTATAAATTTGCAATTTTCAACTTGGGGTTTGCTTGGGGATTTATTCAGTATTTGTAAAGTTCTTGCCCTTTACTTAGTAAAAAGATTTTTAGTTTTCAAAAAAATATTTGACCTAGAGTCATAAGATTGACAGAACAGTGGCGCGGTGGGGGCACCCGTGTCCCATGGACACATTTCTAGTTTTTATTAAAGAAGAATTAAAATGATTTGTTACAATAACATTTAAAAATATTTGAAAATTGTGAGATCCCTTCTTGATGCCTTGAATATGGCAATAAAGTCTGGAGATTAAGATGTTTTTACATCTAGGTGAGCTATTGTGATCCCCCACCGTCCGTTGTCGTGCGTCGTCAGCAATTTCTTTAAACAACATCTCCTCAGAAACAAATGACTGCACAGCAACCAAACTTTACAGGAATGATCCTAGGGTGGTCCCCTGCCAAAGTTGATCAAATGGTTCCGGTCTGTTGCATAAGTAGGTCACAGGGCCAGAAAAGGAGTTTCAAAAATGCAAAATTAAAAAATCTTGTCTGAAAGTACAAGGCCTAGAGCTTTGATATTTGGTATATGATATAACCTATAGGTCCTCTACCAAAATTGTTCAAATTTTAGCCCTGGGGTCAAAATTGGCCCCACTCCAGGGGGTCATAGATTTTCCTTATATGTATATAGTGAAAACTTAAAAAAATTTCTTGTTTGACAGTACAAGGCTTCAAGTTCAAAGAATATTACAGTTTATGCCATGATTAATATATAAATAAAGCCTTATGTCTTCAGTTGTTGTGTTAATAATAACCAGTACTCGGCGGGGGATATAAATTCAACGAATTTGCTTGTTATTATTAATTTATAATTATTACTATTATTATTGTAGAAACGGCTAAAGCCGTCCATATGGCAAATACGCCGAAAATAACAGGGACGGCTTAAGCCGTCCCTATGGCAGTGAAAGGGTTAATCATGATTTTTCAAATGTGACATTTTATTTATTTTGTTAAAAGGTATTTATTTTTTAATTTTTTTTCATTAATAGGTCAAAATTAATGTAAATACACGCTGTCTTAATTGTTTAAATGTATTAGATCTAAATTGATGTCTAATGTTAATTTGTTTGCTACACGATTTTGCAAAGATCTGTTAAGACCTAACTTAACATGGAAAATGAAAAATGTAAAATATCAGATAAATGAATGATAAATATGAAAAAGGTTACGTATAGGTCTCATCATTAGGACTACCTACAAGGGGCAATCTGTCCTTATTTTAATATGAAATTAGGTGCTTGTTATGGCGCCGAAAGCTCTTATGAATTATGATTTAATTATCATAACATGTTTAGTGTACGTGTAAACCAGATCTTTCTTGCAGGTATTTTGTACCGCGAACAAAAAGAAAAAATTGGTGGTGTTCAACCTATCGTAGGAGCTCTCGGAATATTCTGAAAATCTCCAAACGTAAAGGGGGACCACTGCGCATGCGTTGGCGTTTGGAAAATCCTATTCACCATTTTTGTTAAACTCTAATCACAGTTGTTGCTTTAACGTTATTATTTAATGTGCTAATTTATCAAAAAAGGATATGTTAAAGTAACTTTTTATATTTATAAACGTTACTATAACTTTTATAAATGAAATGCATTTTTACTTTCTGATTTTGCACATCATTCTTTCACCGGAAGTTTTATTTAGCATGCGTCTGCTAGCAAAAGTCTAAATTATATAGACGCTCATTAAAAGCACTCTGATATCTATATTTAGCTCAAAGGGATTTCAAAATGGTGGCGCCCAGTTACTAACCTGATATCAAAAATAATTATCAGGCAAGCTTTATTGGGCATTCACCATATCAGTTGATTGTATATTTTATATAGTAAAAGGGTGCTGGATGTTAATGATCAATGGGAGATTATTTTATGATAATTTGACTATCATTGGCAAGACAAATGTGCTGAACGCCCGTGCTTTTTCCCAGTGTCATCATGCATCAGTATTCCTTTGGTAGATATATTTTTATTTTCTATTCAATACACCTTAATATATTTCAGCTCAGAAAGAAATGATAGAAAAACAGCAGGAGAAAGAAAGAAAAAAACTACAGGATTTCAGAGAGCAGGTTTCTTTTTTTTTATCTAGATTTTTTATACATGTTGAAATAGTTTAAAGATTGATTATTCAAAGATATAGGTATTTTTAGCTCAGCTGAGGACAATGTTCTCATGGTGAGCTATTAGTTAATGCAATTCCTCTGCCATTCGGTCATGCAGAGATCATAAATGCTGAGGCTACAAGTTTGCGCCATTGGCGCTAATAAATGAAAATGACGCAAAAAAATCAGCAGCAAAAGGGCCATGGGTGCTTTTTGTGGAATAACGATTGTCGGTGCTACAGAGGTACACCATTTTGTTGATTAATAAGTGTTTACTTTACGGGTTTCGTAAAAGTTTATTATTTCTTTAATAGCATTATTAAGCAATTATGGATTATGATAAATGGGTATCAATGGGAGAGAGGCTTGGATTGAAGGACGGGGAGTTACGTGATTATGTTCAAAAGAAAGAATCAGAATATCTTGATAGAGAAGAGAGAAATATTAGACGTGAAGAAGATAAACGGCGATTTGAGGCCGAGCGTAAAGCAAAAGAAGATGAACGTGAGGAAGAGCTATATCAAAATTGTCAGGAGAAATGTTTGCCTTGATGTTATTTAATTTAAGAAAAGATTTAGTAATAAATACTAGAACCAATTTTTAAGATATGGAGGCTGGGCAGCACCGCCTGACATAAAAGTGAAATATTTTCAGTTGGAAAACTAGCATGTAATTGTTTAGTTAACACTATCTTTTTTTTAGGTATTTTTATTCTTTTTTATTTTAAATTAATATATACATGTAAACAACAAACTTTGATTATTATTTACACCCAAAACAAAGAACTTTGATCATTATTTACACCCAAAACAAACACACATCATTTATCAGCCACTTATATGAAATATCTTTTCACGTATACGTCTTTTATACGAAACAAGACACCTGGCGAGCCCAAGCTCTAACAAATTATGATTAAACAACAATAAAATCACCACAAAATGAAGAACACAAAAAATGAATATTTTTACAACTTTAAGATACGGTATAAACCACAAACATTTTGCATATATTGCATATAGGGATCACTTCTCCGTCGTCTGTCCGTCCGTCTGTCCGTCCGTCTGTCCGTCCGTCCGTCACAAAACTTGTCTGGACTACTCCTCATAAACTACTGGTGCAATTTCATCCAAACTTTACAGGAATGATCAGTACCAAGTCTAGTTGTGCATATTGTCAGCATTTTCCGGTTCAATGATTTTTGTTTGAGTTATGGCCCTTTAATAATTTTTATTTTTAAAGTTTGTCCGGACTACTTCTCTTATACCACTAATGCAATTTCAATGAAACTTTACAGGATTGATCTGTAGCTCAAGTCCTTGCGCATATTGCACGGGTTTTTCCGGTTGAATGATTTTTTGGCCGAGTTATGGCCCTTGATAAAAAGGTTTCTTTTTCTGTGTGTTGCCAGATACGCAAAAGCTTGTCTGGACTACTCCTCATAAACTACTGGTGCAGTTTCATCCAAACTTTACAGGAATGATCAGTACCAAGTCTAGTTGTGCATATTGTCAGCATTTTCCGGTTCAATGATTTTTGTTTGAGTTATGGCCCTTTAATTTTTTATTTTTAAAGTTTGTCCAGACTACTTCTCTTATACCACTTATGCAATTTCAATGAAACTTTACAGGATTGATCTGTAGCTCAAGTCCTTGCGCATATTGCACGGGTTTTCCGGTTGAATGATTTTTGGCCGAGTTATGGCCCTTTGATAAAAAGGTGTTTTTTTCTGTGTGTTGCCAGATACGCAAAAGCTTGTCCGGACTACTCCTCATAAACTACTGGTGCAATTTTATCCAAATTTTACAGGAATGATCAGTACAAAGTGGTTAGTCTAGTTGTGCACTGTCCGTCTGTCTATCCGTCTGTCACAAAATTTGTCCCAACATGAAATTGGCCATCATGAGGCGACACATGTGATTACTGATCGCTCTTGTAAAATCTAGACATGTAATGGCACGAAAACAAAACCTGTCAGTTTGGTTATTGAGTCATCCAGTCAAAACCAGTATCTATAGTGACAGGTTTTAAAGTGATGTCACGTTTTAATCCCTCTTTACGATAACATGGTGTCGAATCGGCGATATAAAAAACAATAACAAATTATTTTCAATCAGTGGCATTTAAATTACATTTAATTGACAAAAACAAGATCTCTCTATAAATTTGCAATGGATAAGCCGGAAAATGCTTTGAATATGTTGAAATGAAATGTGCAGTAAATGTTTTGTAAAATATTACAATTGTCATAATTCACGATATTGATATGTTCTTTCAGTATTGTGCATTTGTAAATTCAAGCAAAAAAATATTAAGTTGGTCACAGATGTTGTAGTGTGTAACTCGAAGTATAAATAATTGATTTGAGCAGCATTTTTAATAATGGTCACAGTATTTACTATAGCAACCATTGACTTTCCATATTAATCGGTGACTTTCCATAGCACTCAAGTGCCTTCAATAGCAATCATAGATTTCAGGCCTCGATGAATTTTTCTAGGGTCAAATTTACCCTTCAAATATACCCGCCCTTCATAAAATGTACTTGCCCTGCGTTTTGATGAACAAAAATTGTAAAAATTAAACATAAGACTCAACTTTACTATTACCTGTCTGTATTGGTTTAATCGCCTTTATACATTTACATGTTGTTAATGTTTATTACACTTTTCATTCTTTTGATAGATCTATAATAAAAATTATAATCTTCAACATAACTGAATACTTATTTTGATATAACTCGCACTCGACTAAAATATCGACCTCTTGGCCAGGTATAAAACATTACCAAATGCACATGTATAAAACATTGTCGAATGCTGATGTTGTTACAGAATCAATTCATCATACGCATTCGGTAAAGTTTTATTCCTAGTCATATTTATGTCCATTTCCAGTTTTCATTGACAGTATTCAAACTCCGCGCACTGGTTACGCTACGGCCAGTACCTGTAAGGGGAGATCACTGCGTTAGAGATTGGACAGTATTAACTTTGAAATGGCGTCTGCAGTTTGATTTTTTTACCAAAGATCTTGATTTACATTAAATCTTTAGAGAAACATCATAATGGATCAGGAGAATCTCAATTGCCATGATTCAGGCAAGTTTAATCAATATATCCTGGCCAGACCCGAACTTTCACTGGCAAAAGCAAGCTAAGGAACAATTAAAGTTAGAGCCCATGAACATAACTCAGCGTGCTATTGTGCATGTACATTTTATTAGATAAATATTTCCCATTATTTGATATATGGCTTAAGCTATGGAAATGGTAACCTGGCACATTTTTATATGAAAAAATTTTGGGAAAAGATTTAAATTTCTGAGGCATGTTGAGAATAAGCACGGTTTGAGTTAAAATCAGAAATAAAATCACAAAGGCCGATAGCCTGGGGTTTTAAATTTCAAACATTTGAACAAAACCGGCTTTTAATACAAAATGCACAAGAAAATATCTATTTCCCTCAACACGCAAGAAAAAAAAAAATTATTTTTTAAAAAAATTGGGCATGTTTTTGGGTTTTAAATTTTTTTTCGCCAGATTTTAATAAAACGTTTTTTAAAGGGGTTTTTAGGGTTAAAAAAACGTCGTTAAATCTACCGGGGTTTTAAAACATTTTTTAGAAAACGAATTTTTAAAACGTTAAAAACTTGTTTTTTTTTTTATTTCACTCTATAATTTTTCAAGCGGAATACAAATGATTAAAAGTGAAATAAATGTAAAACTTAAACTCGTTTGCGATATTAAAATAGCGTACTTGATTTGATTGTTTTGCACGTGCTGTTTGGCGCTACATTGTGACGTCACGTAAACAACACTTTAAACGTCTGTACAGCGTTAACGACTGAATTAAAGATATTGGTGTTCGGATTTATTTTCTTAGTTAGACTATTTTCTATCATTCTAGATAGTTTTCACAACAAAATTCGACAAAAAATTGTTTTTATTTATCAGATTTTTCAAACAAAATGGTGCCCTCAATGTGAAAATACACAGGCAGATAATAAGAACGGCGAGTGCATTGTTGCAGAATAATGCACGCTTCGGGCCTTCTTTGTTTATATAGAAAAAAATCCGATAGTGTTAGAATTGAACTTTTATATCAAAATATGAAATGATAATGTATGGACAGAATTATAGCATTCTTGTATTTTGACAATTTTAACTTTAACCAATGGTAGTGGTATAGATAATTATATTTGTCTTTTAGGGAGCAAAAGTGTAACATCAACATTATTGTCATTTTGCAGATTCAGAAAAAAATCAACAGTTTTATAAAGAATGGTAGTGAGGAGAAATTAAAGTTAGAGCCTATGGACAAAACTCAGCGTGCTATTGTGTATGTACATTTTATTAAAAAAAATAATTCCCATTAGATCATATTGCATCTGTTAAGTTTGCAATTATTACCAAGTAAAGGAAAGAAAAGAAACAAACACAAAGATTTTAAATTGTTAAATTTGTCATAAGTGACTTTGGATAGTGACTATATAACAATGCTTTTACTTAAAAGTGACATTATGCTCATTTTTGTTGTAAAATTGAGGTAAATTAGCTATTTATTTAAAAAAAGATTGACTATTTTAATGGTAAATGACAAATTTGTTACCCATCTTTAACTTTGAAAAAAATAAGAAATTTACAGTTTTGGCTCATTTTCTCCAAAACTGTTGTTCACATTCAAATTCAAATTTGGACCAGTTAGATCACACGAGGAATAACAGGGAATTTTTTTAGGGGCTGACAAATCGATAATTTTTGCAAAAATTTTTCTGCTTTAATATGGGGAAAAATTTTTAAATTTTGTTTTTTCACTATTTTTTGAAAGAGTATTTTGGTGCGGTACTTAACCAAAAAACAAAAAAAAACAAAATTTTGGACTGTTTATATCCCTTTAAATTTCAAATTTTTTTTAAAGGGGAAACGGGTTGGGGGCTTTCAGTGGATTTTTTCCAAAAATACAGGTCAATTTTAAATTTTTTCAAATTTTTTTACATTTAACCCCTGAAATTGGAAAAGATTTTAAAAAAACATAATTTCTAATCATTATCTTGGCTACAAATATGCTATATACAATTTGCAAAAGGTTAACACTAAATAATTTCAGGGCCTTGAACTTTAATATAAAAATGGTTTGTGTTAACATTGAAGAGCCTTTAATGAACATAGAATGAAAAAAATGTTTGGTGCATACAAATTTGGAACTAATTATTATTATAACATATGACATTATGGCTGCATGAGGAGGCATTTAAGGCATACAACACTCTTACTTATGATTAACTTAAAGACAAAAACTTTTCACAAATTTGGCACAAGGGGTTTTGCACCTGGGTTTTTCCCGTAATTTTCCCTACTTTTAAACTTTTTGATCCAAAAAGTTAAAAATGGTAAATCAACTTTTGGGGTAAAGCCAAATTATAATTGACCTAGAGTCATGAAACTTTACAGGGGGTTGGTCAATAGGGATTATGCATCGTTGTTTACTTTTTTTCTGTTTTTTTGAAGCATACTTTGAGGGATATTTAAATTAGATTTTAAATTTTTAAACAGGTAAAACAAGAGGGCATTTAAAAATTATATTAATATAATGCCCCAACCCCTTTTAAGGGGGAAGGAAAAAAATTTTCCTTTTTTCTTTCTCTCGTCATATTTCCGCTGTCGTCAGTAACGACAAAACAATCATTGTGGGTCATCTTGGGGCCCATCAACATTCTTTTTTCGTTGTTTACAAAAGACTTTTGTTTTAAGTTTTTTTTCCCACCTTTTAAAACCCCACCGGATAAGGAAAAAATCACATATTTTTTTTCAATACTACATTTTTCCTTTTATTTTTTTTTTAACCACCAAAAGAAAATACATTCAAAACTTTTCGAAACACAAATATTTTTTATGAAAAGTAAACTGGACTTTTTTAAGGTCCATAATGAGGTATACAAAACATGGTGTTTTTACCCAACAACAGTAGTTTAAGTCGACACTTAATTTTTTAAGAAAAAATTTAAAATGACTGGAAAATCAGCATCATTGATTATTTTTACATTTTATATTATGTTTTATCTATTTTTAGCTCA
This sequence comes from Ruditapes philippinarum, assembly GCF_026571515.1. NCBI lineage: Eukaryota > Metazoa > Mollusca > Bivalvia > Venerida > Veneridae > Ruditapes > Ruditapes philippinarum. Next base: position 33,307 of record NW_026867016.1, read on the forward strand.
CCTGAGCACGAAGTGCTCAAAGGTGAGCTTTTGTCATCACTCTGCGTGCGTCGTGCGTCGTGCGTCCTTCAAAAAATGGCGTCAAACTTTTCAAACAACATCTCCTCCTAAACTACATGGCCAATTGCAACCAAACTTTACAGAAATGATCCTTAGGTGGACCCCTTTCAAAGTTGTTCAAAAATTTAAATTCCATTAAAAACTCTGGTTGCCATGGCAACCAATAAGAAAAACTTAAAAAATCTTCTTCTAAAAAACCGTAAGAGCTAGAGCTTAGATATTTGGCATGAAACATCTTCTAATGAGTGCCTACCAAGTTTGTTCAAATCAAAGCCCTAGGGTCAAAATTGGCCCCGCCCCAGGGGGTCATTGATTTTCCCTATATGCATATAGTAAAAACTTAAAAAAATCTTCTTTTTAAAGAACTCAAAGAGCTAGAGCTAAGATATTTAGCATGAAACATGTTCTAATAGGTGTCTACCAAGTTTGTTCAAATAAAAGCCCTGGGGTCAAAATTGGCTCCGCCCCGGGGGTCATTGATTTTCCTTATATGTGTATAGCAAAAACTTAAAAAATCTTCTTTAAAAAAACCCAAATAGCTGGAGTTTAGCTATTAAGCATGAAACATCTTCTAGTGAGTGTCTACAAAGTTTGTTCAAATAAAAGCCCTAGGGTCAAAATTGGCCCCGCCCCAGGTGTCTTTTGATTTTCCCTATATGCATATAGTTAAAACTTAAAAAATCTTCTTTTAAAGAACCCAAATAGCTAGAGCTAAGATATTTAGCATGAAACATCTTCTAATGAGTGTCTACAAAGTTTGTTCAAATAAAAGCCCTAGGGTCAAAATTGGCCCCGCCCCCGGGGGTCATTGATTTTCCCTATATGCATATAGTAAAAACTTAAAAAATCTTCTTTTAAAGAACTCAAAGAGCTAGAGCTAAGATATTTAGCATGAAACATGTTCTCATGGGTGTCTACCAAGTTTGTTCAAATAAAAGCCCTGGGGTCAAAATTGGCCCCGCCCCGGGGGTCATTCATTAGCTTGACTTTTTTTTTTTTTAAGATATATACATATTATATATATACACATATATATTTAATATTTATATATAAATGTATATATATATATATATATGTATATATATATATATATATATATAATATACATATATATATATATATATATATATATATATATATATATATATTATATATATATATATATATATATATATATATATATATATATATATATATTTATATATATATATACATATATATACATGCATACATATACAAACCAAGTTTGTTCAAATAAAAGCCCTGGGGTTAAAACTGGCCCCGCTCCAGGGGCCTATATACAGGTGAGCGACTTTGGGCCATCATGGCCCTCTTGTTTGTTGATATTTAAACAATTTCAAAAGTCTTTCCCAAGTCAGTGGCTGTGGTGAATACAACTGCGAATGTTATTTAGTAAAAAGAATGTTTTGAAGCAATTAATATTTGCCACAAAAAGTTTCAGTGATATGAAAAATATTAAAAAGTTTACCAACTTACAAAACATCATCACATTCTGTCGTGCTCTTATACTACTAGGTGACCATATGCTTGTTTGTTGAAAAACGAAGTTATAACAATTATAGTTATCTCTCCCACCAGTAACTGTTTGTTGTTCATGGCTACTTTGATATTTATGGATAACATTGTGTTATATCTAGCTTATAATGAACCAGTATGACTTGGATTTTATATTTTCAGTCATGAAGTGGCAGATATAGCCAGTTTAGCATCATTTTCTTTTGGGATTGAGGAACAAGATAGATATGTGATGTTATGGAAAAAGGTAATGTATGGTTTTCCACCTCCCCCCATCCCTTACCCCCCCCCCACCCCCCCAAAAAAAAAAAAATGAAATAAAATAATTCTGTTGCCTGCCTAGTGGTTGAGGTCATTTGATTCAAAACACTTGCCCCTCACCACTCACTCGCGGGCTTAAATTTCGCCACTAGCTTTAGATTCTTTCAAGTGCTGAAGCTTTCGTGTCAGGTTATTTAACATGGGTGGTTCTACCCAGGTGCCAGATTGTGCCTAAATAATGCATGATGTTGACCTCCTCCACCAAATATGCTAGAAAGGCACCATTTGACCATTACAGTGATTGTGCTACTAAAAAACCCAACCAATAACAAATCAGAAGAAAGATATTGAAATGGTGTTTATAGTTTAATCAACTGACAGGAGTGTATATTAATTTTCATGAAAATTATGTTGTTTTCTTTTGTTTTGTTGTTGTTTTTTTCAAATACCTGACTGAATGGGGATTCATAGCATTTTTTGGAAATGCAACAGTACTGGTTCCAACTAGTTTGTTTCTGCTCAGGTGCCCGTTCATGCCTTACTTAATTGCATGGAAAGGCATCTGAGATCTTCTCCATCCAGTCAAGCTGGAACGTCACCACATGACCTATACTGTGTCGATGTGACATAAAGCCAAATCCCACAACTTTATCTGCTTGGACATGGTTATATAGTATATGACTACATATGCTTGGAGATGGTTATATAGCAGACATTAATTTATATATGGCCATATTATATATCTGTAAAGAGGTCGTCAGCATCAAACCACTTGCCTCACAATGTTGTAGGTTCAAGCCTCGCCAGTGCTGTCAGATTCTACATGTAAGATTAGGTCATTCAGCTAGATTAAGAAACACTTGTTGTTCAGATGCCTGTTTGTACCTGAATTTATTTACAGAGGGTGACCTGAAGCCATCCTGCAATGTTAATGCTGTAAAGTTGACATATTATCTGTACTTTGTTCAGGTGTGACATAAAACCAAACCATAAAATAAAAAAATTACAAGTAATTCTGTTCAAAGTCAGTTCATTTATTTCAGGAAAAATGTGTATGAAAATGAATTTATAAATCTACAGCAAACTTGTGAATAGATAATACAAATGACAGTATGAACTATTGTTCAACAAAACTCATAGAACATACATTTATATAATGTCATTATATGAGCCGCGCCATGACAAAACCAACATAGTGCGTTTGCGACCATCAAGGATACAGACCAGCCTGCACATTTGCACATGCGCAGTCTGATCAGGATCCATGCTGTTTGCTATCAGTTTCTCTTCTTGTAATAGAGTTGATAAGCGGACAGCATGGATCTTGATCAGACTGCGCGGATGCGCAGGCTCAGGTCTGGATCCATGCTGGTCGCAAACGCACTATGTTGGTTTTGTCGTTTCGTGGCTCATGTATTTTTGTATTGTGTAGGAATTTGCACCATCAGATGAGGAGTTGTTGGCATACAGAAGGGAGGAGGAGTGGGATCCTGAAAAAGCCAAACAAATTGCTCAACTCAAGGTATTATTGTAATAGTCACTAGTCTCCAGGTGGTAAAATGAAAAAATTGAAGTAATTTTCAAGTTAACAGTAAATACTAGTCTAGTTATGTTTAATGTGTAGATCCATTCTTACTGACATCTAAAATCAGGAAAGTTGCCAAAATCATCAATGAAACAGGGTTGTTCTATGCCAACACTGTAGCAAATATAAAAAGCAAAGAAAATTTATTCAACATTGTCATGTGTCACAGCATTGGTTTGGAACAAGTCTGGGATACTGTAAGCCTGGGTTCATGTTACTGCCCGGAATCAGGGATCATGTTTCAGTGTTAGCCTCTCAGCTCTGGTATTGTGGTTTCAAGTATGCCTCTCAGTCCCCGTATTGTGGGTTCAAGTATGCCTCTCAGACCTGGTATTGTGGGTTCAAGTATGCCTCTCAGCCCTGGTATTGTGGGTTCAAGTATGCCTCTCAGTCCTGGTATTGTGGGTTCAAGTATGCCTCTCAGCCCTGGTATTGTGGGTTCAAGTATGCCTCTCAGTCCTGGTATTGTGGGTTCAACTATACCTCTCAGACCTGGCATTGTGGGTTCAAGTATGCCTCTCAGCCCTTTTATTGTGGGTTCAAGTATGCCTCTCAGCCCTGGTATTGTGGGTTCAAGTATGCCTCTCAGCTCTGGTATTGTGGTTTCAAGTATGCCTCTCAGCCCTGGTATTATGGGTTCAAGTATGCCTCTCAGCCCTGGTATTGTGGTTTCAAGTATGCCTCTCAGCCCTGGTATTGTGGGTTCAAGTATGCCTCTCAGCTCTGTATTGTGGTTTCAAGTATGCCTCTCAGCCCTGGTATTGTGGGTTCAAGTATGCCTCTCAGCTCTGGTGTTGTTGTTTCAAGTATGCCTCTCAGCCCTGGTATTGTGGGTTCAAGTATGCCTCTCAGCCCTGGTATTGTGGGTTTCAAGTATGCCTCTCAGTCCTGGTATTGTGGGTTCAAGTATACCTCTCAGCCCTGGCATTGTGGGTTCAAGTATGCCTCTCAGCCCTTTTATTGTGGGTTCAAGTATGCCTCTCAGCCCTGGTATTGTGGGTTCAAGTATGCCTCTCAGCTCTGGTATTGTGGTTTTCAAGTATGCCTCTCAGCCCTGGTATTATGGGTTCAAGTATGCCTCTCAGCCCTGGTATTGTGGTTTCAAGTATGCCTCTCAGCCCTGGTATTGTGGGTTCAAGTATGCCTCTCAGCTCTGGTATTGTGGTTTCAAGTATGCCTCTCAGCCCTGGTATTGTGGGTTCAAGTATGCCTCTCAGCTCTGGTATTGTGGTTTCAAGTATGCCTCTCAGCCCTGGTATTGTGGGTTCAAGTATGCCTCTCAGCTCTGTATTGTGGTTTCAAGTATGCCTCTCAGCCCTGGTATTATGGGTTCAAGTATGCCTCTCAGCCCTGGTATTGTGGTTTCAAGTATGCCTCTCAGCCCTGGTATTGTGGGTTCAAGTATGCCTCTCAGCTCTGGTATTGTGGTTTCAAGTATGCCTCTCAGCCCTGGTATTGTGGTTCAAGTATGCCTCTCAGTCCCGGTATTGTGGGTTCAAGTATGCCTCTCAGCCCTGGTATTGTGGGTTCAAGTATGCCTCTCAGCCCTGGTATTGTGGGTTCAAGTATGCCTCTAAGACCTGGTATTGTGGGTTCAAGTATGCCTCTCAGCTCTGGTATTGTGGGTTCAAGTATGCCTCTCAGACCTGGTATTGTGGGTTCAAGTATGCCTCTCAGACCTGGTATTGTGGGTTCAAGTATGCCCTGGGTCTTTGATTTTCCCTATATGCATATAGTAAAAACTTAAAATATCTTCTTTTAAAGAACCCAAAGAGCTAGGGCTAAGATATTTAGCATGAAATTTCTCTTAATGAGTGTCTACCAAGTTTGTTCAAATGAAAGCCCTGGGGTAAAAATTGGCCCCGCCCCAGGGGGTCATTGATTTTCTCTATATGCATATAGTAAAAACTTAAAAAATCTTCTTTTAAAGAACTCAAAGAGCTAGAGCTAAGATATTTAGCATGAAACATCTTCAAATTGGTGTCTACAAAGTTTGTTCAAATAAAAGCCCTGGGGTCAAAATTGGCCCGGCCCGGGGGTCCTTGATTTTCCTTATATGTGTATAGCAAAAAGTTAAAAAATCTTCTTTGAAAAAACCCAAATAGCTGGAGTTTAGATATTAAGCATGAAACATCTTCTAGTGAGTGTCTACAAAGTTTGTTCAAATAAAAGCCCTGGAGTCAAAATTGGCCCCGCCCCGGGTGTTATTGATTTTCCTTATATTTGTACAGCAAAAACTTAAAAATCTTCTTTTGAAAAAACCCAAATAGCTAGAGTTAAGATATTAAGCATGAAACATCTTCTAGTAATTGTCTACAAAGTTTGTTAAAATAAAAGCACTTGGGTCAAATTGGCCCCGCCCCAGGGGTGTCATTGGTTTAAACTATATGTGTATAGAAAAAACTTAAAAAATCTTCTTTTAAAAAAAACCCAATGAGCTAGAGCTTAGATGTTTAGCATGAAACATCTTCTTATGGGTGTCTACCAAGTTTGTTCAAATAAAAGCCCTGGGGTTAAAATTGGCCCTGCCAGAGGGAGGGGGGGTATGGAAGGAGGGGGTAGATTGTTGTTTTTCATTATATGTGTGTAGTAAAAACTTAACATCGTGAAATATCTTCTAATGGGTGTCTTCCAAGTTTGTTCAAATAAAAGCCCTGGGGTTTAAACTGGCCCCGCTCCGGTAGCCCTGGTATTGTGGGTTCAAGTATGCCTCTCAGCTCTGGTATTGTGGTTTCAAGTTTGACTCTCATCCCTGGTATTGTGGGTTCAAGTATGCCTCTCAGCTCTGATATTGTGGGTTCAAGTATGCCTCTCAGCCCTGGTATTGTGGGTTCAAGTATGCCTCTCAGCTCTGGTATTGTGGGTTCAAGTATGCCTCTCAGCCCTGGTATTGTGGGTTCAAGTATGCCTCTCAGCCCTGGTATTGTGGGTTCAAGTATGCCTCTCAGCTCTGGTATTGTGGGTTCAAGTATGCCTCTCAGCCCTGGTATTGTGGGTTCAAGTATGCCTCTCAGCTCTGGTATTGTGGGTTCAAGTATGCCTCTCAGACCTGGTATTGTGGGTTCAAGTATGCCTCTCAGCTCAGGTATTGTGGGTTCAAGTATGCCTCTCAGCTCTGGTATTGTGGGTTCAAGTATGCCTCTCAGCTCTGGTATTGTGGTTTCAAGTATGCCTCTCAGCCCTGGTATTGTGGGTTCAAGTATGCCTCTCAGACCTGGTATTGTGGGTTCAAGTATGCCTCTCAGACCTGGTATTGTGGTTTCAAGTATGCCTCTCAGCCCTGGTATTGTGGGTTCAAGTATGCCTCTCAGCTCAGGTATAGTTGGTTCAAGTGTTATTAGGGTCAATACCATGTTTCCTTATATGACACCAGTACTGGTTAGTTCCAGGAAGGCGATTTGAAAGTAATTAAAATCACTTAAGTTAAAGGCCCATTATGCCTCAGAAATGCTATCATTTTCATTTCTCAAAACCTTTTTAGCTCACCTGTCACAAAGTGACAGGGTGAGCTTTTGTGATCGCTTTTCGTCCGTCCGTCCGTCGTCCGTCCGTAAACTTTTACTTTAAATGACATCTCCTCATAAACCACTAAGCCAATTTCATCCAAACTTCACAGGAATGTTCCTTTGGTGGTCACCTTTAGAAATTGTTCAAAGAATTTAATTCCATGCAGAACTCTGGTTGCCATGGCAACCGAAAGAAAAAACTTTAAATATCTTCTTTTAAAAAACCCTAAGAGCTAGAGCTTAGATATTTGGCATGAAACATCTTCTAATGAGTGTCTACCATGTTTGTTCAAATAAAAGCCCTGGGGTCAAAATTGGCCCCGCCCCAGGGGGTCTTTGATTTTCCCTATATGCATATAGTAAAAACTTAAAATATCTTCTTTTAAAGAACCCAAAGAGCTAGGGCTAAGATATTTAGCATGAAACATCTTCTAATGAGTGTCTACCAAGTTTGTTCAAATAAAAGCCCTTGGGTAAAAATTGGCCCCGCCCCAAGGGGTCATTGATTTTCCCTATATGCATATAGTAAAAACTTAAAATATCTTCTTTTAAAGAACCCAAAGAGCCAGGGCTAAGATATTTAGCATGAAATTTCTCTTAATGAGTGTCTACCAAGTTTGTTCAAATGAAAGCCCTGGGGTAAAAATTGGCCCCGCCCCAGGGGGTCATTGATTTTCTCTATATGCATATAGTAAAAACTTAAAAAATCTTCTTTTAAAGAACTCAAAGAGCTAGAGCTAAGATATTTAGCATGAAACATCTTCTAATTGGTGTCTACAAAGTTTGTTCAAATAAAAGCCCTGGGGTCAAAATTGGCCCGGCCCGGGGGTCCTTGATTTTCCTTATATGTGTATAGCAAAAAGTTAAAAAATCTTCTTTGAAAAAACCCAAATAGCTGGAGTTTAGATATTAAGCATGAAACATCTTCTAGTGAGTGTCTACAAAGTTTGTTCAAATAAAAGCCCTGGAGTCAAAATTGGCCCCGCCCCGGGTGTTATTGATTTTCCTTATATTTGTACAGCAAAAACTTAAAAATCTTCTTTGAAAAAACCCAAATAGCTAGAGTTTAGAAATTAAGCATGAAACATCTTCTAGTAATTGTCTACAAAGTTTGTTAAAATAAAAGCACTTGGGTCAAATTGGCCCCGCCCCAGGGGTGTCATTGGTTTAAACTATATGTGTATAGAAAAAACTTAAAAAATCTTCTTTTAAAAAAAACCCAATGAGCTAGAGCTTAGATGTTTAGCATGAAACATCTTCTTATGGGTGTCTACCAAGTTTGTTCAAATAAAAGCCCTGGGGTTAAAATTGGCCCTGCCAGAGGGGGGGGGTATGGAAGGAGGGGGTAGATTGTTGTTTTTCATTATATGTGTGTAGTAAAAACTTAACATCGTGAAATATCTTCTAATGGGTGTCTTCCAAGTTTGTTCAAATAAAAGCCCTGGGGTTTAAACTGGCCCCGCTCCGGGTGCCTTTATACAGGTGAGCGACCTCAGGGCCATCATGGCCCTCTTGTTATTTTTGGTATCTTGTTACAGTTTCCAAAAAATACTCATTTGCCACATAGATGGGCCATCTCTTACTTCCTTTGCTCTGTTTGCAATGGGTATAATCATAGTGAATGTGTATTGTGTATGGAAGTCAAAATACTACTTTGTTTACTTTTTGCTGCCTTTACAACACATTACTACATATTCAGCGCAATTTTCTTCAGCAGTTTTACATCTCATATGCTTTCCATTATTAAAACATTATTAAACACATATTTGACATTTCTAAAGAATTTTTAAAAATACGGATTTCTAAGGCATAATGTGCCTTTAATAAGATTGAACTAATTGAGTAATGTTTCTGTGATAAGAACTAATGATAATAGGTAATAGGCTTTTAATAAGAATAATGAATGTTTCAGGATTTTATGTTTATATAATGAGAATTATGAATGTTTAAGAAATTTATGGTGATATAATAAGAATTATATATGTTCCAGGAATTTATTTTTATATGATAAGAATTTTGAATGTTTCAAGAATTTATGTTTATATAACAAGAATTATGAATATTTCAAGAATTTATGTTTACATAATAAGAATTATGAATGTTTCAAGTATTTATGTTTATATAACAAGAATTATGAATGTTTTAAGAATTTATGTTTACATAATAAGAATTATAAATGTTTCAAGTATTTATGTTTATATAACAAGAATTATGAATGTTTCAAGAATTTATGTTTATAGAACAATAATTATGAATGTTTAAGGAATTTATGTTGATATAATAAGAATTATGAATGTTTAAGGAACTTATGTTGATATAATTAGAATTATGAATGTTCCTGGAACTTATATTTATATGATAACAAGTATGAACAGGCCTTTTCCCAGTTTGACAATGGGTTTTGATTATCATAAACATTCCCAATGATGGCAATGGCAAATATGCTTATTTTTTTCCAATTAACAAAAAATCAGAATCTAAGTAAAATTTGTGATATCCAATCTAACAAGTGTATTTCCAGTATCTACATGTACATGTACAGTACGCTCAGCGCGACTTTTTCAAAACCCGCGTGACCCCGCGGATGAGGTTTACCGCGGACGAAAATTTGCTCAGATATTGTCCCCGTGACCCCGCAGACAGAAAATTTTCACCACCGCGGACATAAATCGGCGGCTGAAACCGTTTCCCCGCGGAACGCAGTGGTAAATTGCGGAGGAACGCGGCGGTCAAACACCGGTCAACGCGGTGGAAACCTTAAATTTTAAAAATTAATTACTGTATTTAAACATCAGTATACGTATACATGTAACTATATGTAAAATTTGTTTGTTTTCTTTCTTTTTGTTGTAATAAAAGTACATGTACAAATGCAGTGCTTTTCTTGTTCTTCTTCTTGTTATTGAGTTGGGTAATGCATAATATGTATTCGACATCAAGATAAATCATTGTCGTCGCAACTTCATGGTGGTGAGAAACTTGAAGTCAAATAATGAAAAATTCGGCATATGACATTTATGAAAAAGATACTACAACAATTTATATGCCAGCTTTTGTTTCTTATTTAAAAACTTTGAAACCCTCAACAATTTTATTCAGGCAATATTCCAGGATGTCTCTTTCAATTGTCAGATGCGTTTTACTGTTTCTGTTTATTTGCATGTTGATCATAAAGTCTTATATTTTATTTGGAACATTAAAGGAAAGCGTTTATTTCACCAAAATATACATTAAATGATATTTTGATTTATCTAATTACAGGTGTGAGCGTAATGTATATGTTTTGAAGTTTGTATCAACTGTTGAAGTTTATTTTCATTTTTGTTTTAGTAGTTTGTTTGCTTGTTCTTTTTTATTTTTTTATAGATTTTTTTTGCAGAATTTTGTTAAACTTGACGTTATACTTTTGTTATTTTATTATGTTTCAAGTTTCAAATATTATTTTTTATATAGTTTAACAGCAAAAATACTTATAGAACCACAAGGAATGAACAAGTAAAGATGACAGTGATAAATGACGATTTCAGTTGTTGTTAAAATGTTGGTATGTGGACGAATAGTTTTGTGGACGTTTATAACAAAAATATTAAAAACAACAACAAAATCAAGTACAGCTGTAATTATTTTTATTTCAAATTCCGTTCAAATAATTTAACGTATAATAACATTTAAGGAGACGATTGTGGTCAATTTTCAAGTCATTGTGTAAAAAAGATGACGTTAAAAATAATAAAACATCTATTATTTTTGGAGGTTAATTTATACTGACCAACTGACCATGGCGTTCCCCCGCGGGAAACGGGTGACTGATTTTATCGATAAATGAAGAACGGTTGTCAGAATTTTGTCCGCGGTGGAAACAACTGAACACCGTGGATCGCGGGGATTTAGGCTTCTCATTGCGGACGAACCCCCGCGTTTGTCCGCGATAGAAAAAAATCGTCCGCGGTGGTATCGCGGAAAAAGCAAAACCCGCGGTGAGCGTACTGTAACAAGCTGTTTAACTGAGCCTGCAATTTCATGAAAAATAATATCACAATGCACATGCTCTATACATACAAATATAACAACATATTTGTTTACTTGATGTTTACAAATAAATAATAAAACTAATTAGCACAACATGCTTATAAGAAGAGCTTCTACCATGGGCAAAAAATAAGCATTCCATAAGAGACGACAATGCTCACTGGCGTCGCCAATAAACAGATATTTCCTCACATCATCAAAATTTTATTGCTTTGTTTTGATTTGGTTTTGTCTAGGAATTCAAAAATACTATGCCAAAAGAGCTTAATAGGTACCAAATATTTTTCTTGATTTAGGGATTGTGTGTTGCAAAATTTTCCAAACTGTGCAAGGTACTTTTCCCCAAAATGGCTGGGGAAATGCCTGATGAATGTTCCAGGAATTATTGTTATATATATGACGAGAATTATTAAATATTGTAGGCACAGGAAGAGCAGGAGTCTAGTTATATAAATAAGAGAAAGGTGATACAACCAAACACCAACTACAAGGATAAATATAAACATCTGATAGGTGACACTGCTGCTAAAGATGCTGCCCAGTCCACATTCACTAACAGATCTTATGGCTTTGGTAATAGGTTTATTCCTGTATTGAACAACAGTTGAAATTTAATTCTTGTTAACAAATCTGAATAAGGAAAGATATTAAAGAAATAATATATCCCAATCTGTGATTTTATTGCTCAATAACATCACTGTTTGGAGTTCGGATGCGAGGAATTATATCACGAGGGCGTAGCCTGAGTGATATAATGATCCGCATCCGAACTCCAAACAGTGATGTTACCAAGCAGTAAAATCACCGATTTGGATATATTATTTCGATTCTAACACGACATCAACAAATAAATGCTGCCGTACATTATAATTAGCTAAATTGCACTACTTATTTTCAGCGCGTCACATTTTTAGTGGTTACGTCACATGTATAATGATGACGTCACATGTCTAAATATAGAACGTCAAACAGTGATTTTATAGCATAATAACACACACTTTCGGTTCCTCTATGTTCAATAGGGAAAAATGCTGGTCGTGTTAGAATAGATCATATAATATATGGTTTTTGCAGTAAGGATTTCTACATTATAATGTTTAGCTAGTCTGTTAGTTTAATCAGATTTATTTAAGTTTGATTGTATTGGCAGCTATAAGCTTATTGAAACACTTTCGAATCTGTTCCTGGAACCAACAAGTATTAAGCAATGAGTGCAAAGGTTCTTGCTCATGGAAACAGTGGCTTGTCTGACGGGGTTTGAACCCACGAGGTCAGCAATCCTTAGATAACTAGTCTGTTGTGAAGAAAAAGTAGAGCTATTTTGATCGCTGTGGCCTCATCATCATTGTCGTCATGCAAAAATTGTGATGTAGCCCATTATTCAAACATTTTTAAAGTTATCGACATGCAAACTTGGAACATTTGCATATCATAACAAGGTTGCAGTTGTTAGACAAGGGGCAAAATTCTGAAAGCAATGCTTTTGAAGTTATGCCACTTTTTAACTTAGAATTTTTACAAACGTGTGTTAACATGCATGCCGTGCTCTTGTTTGACTAATGGTCATTTTTTTACACTGATACAAAGGCTGTGTAGAAATCTGAAGCAATTAAGATAGGTAATTGGTCACTTGTACAGAAATTAATAATAACTGCTTAGTTATCCAGGAAAACTGGTAAGGTGGACTTACATCCTAGACATGAATAATAATGTGTAGAAATTGGCATAAAAAACACCCCCCCCCCCCCCCCCCCCCCTGCAAAAAAAAAGGGATTTATGTTCTATGTTAATGCAAAATGAAATTAATATCCAACTTTAAATCACATGTTCCTTAAATTGAAATCCTTTCATATTATCTTTTATGAAAGGGAGGTTGATGTTCTTCTCAGAAATGTGATAAATGTGATATCACTCCTGAAGTAATGTCCCAGTGGTAACTGAAGTACCGCGCCTCTGTGGTTGAGGGGTTAGAGTCAATGACTTCTAATCATGTTTTCTCTCTGGCGTGGATTCGATCCCCGGGAGATGCTTTGGTAGTTTAGCACGGAGGAAGGTAGTCTAGTACTGGTGTAAATCTCCAGGAACAATGGATTATAATGTATTATTTAATTATGACCTTCACCTTTAAAATGACATTGACTGTCAGGGTCAGATTTATAAATTTACGAGAATTGTCATAGCTATTTTATTTATTGATTTGATTCATATTGGAACAAATTGGAACAAATGAAATAGTTTGACAGAATTGATAATTGAAAAATAAAGATTTACCTTGACCTTTATGATAAATACTGTTAAGATCATTCCACAGTGGCATAATTGAAGTAATAGAAAGAGCATCGAGGCTTGCATAATATAATTTTATTCAACTTGTGCAATAAATTCAGTACAGTCATTCAATATCCTCTATTTAAGAAATAAAAATGATAGCATATCTGAGGCATTTTTGGCCTTTAATTGTAATGAACAACTTTGTTCATACTGGGAGGAAACAACACTTATGACAACACAATCATGTTAACTGATTAAATATGCATTGATATGTAAATGACCTGACTGTTAAGATCAAACTTGTATCTGATGAGACCGCCTCCGTGGTCGAGGGGTTAGAGTCGATGACTTCTAATCCAGTTACTTCTGGCGTGGGTTCGATCCCCGGGAGATGCTTTGGTAGTTTAGCGCGGAGGAAGGTAGTCTAGTACTGGTGTAACTCTCCAGGAACGATGGTTAGGAAACTACCCGCCTATATGACTGAAATACTGTTGAAAAAGGCGTAAAATGAAACAAACAAACAAACAAGTATCTGATGAGCCTCAGCATTGGGCACCTCATCAGGTTGTTTGTTTCATCTTACAGTGCCACTTGCTCCTCACAGCTGTGGGTTCGAATACCGACAGGGACTTTGGATTCTTTCATGTGAGGAAGCTTAGTCCAGCTAGCTTTAGGAACATCGCTGGTTCTACACAGGTGCCGGTTCGTGCCTGAAATAATGCACAGAAGGGCACCTGAGGTCTTCCTTCACCAGTAAAGCTGGAAGGTCGCGATATGACCTATACTGTGTCGATGTGATGTGAAACCCAAAACAAACAAATCGTCTTACAGTGCCAGTCCTGCTCACCAAAAATGGCCCACTTGGCACTCTGGATTCGAGGTGCTGATGTCAGATGTGGTCTTCTTAAGTACTCTTTACAACATTATTCTTTGATTTTTAGTTTTTTTATGTTAGAAATAAGAAAAAGTCTCATATGGTCTATGCTTGGCTGTGGCTCTTGTTTCTTTTCATAATAAAATATTTGATTGTCTTAAAGAAAGAAATATGGTTATATTATTATTTTTACAGTTTCAAGTGAAAATAAAAGAGACCAGAGAACTATAGAACAAGTGCTAGCAGAAACGAGGGCAAAGAAAAAATTAAAAACTGATCACAGTGTCACACAGTCTGGATTGACAGATGGAAGTGATAACCAGTCTGTAACAAATAGTGAAACACAAGTAAACCAGTCTGCTGAGGATGTAACAAATGATAAAATCAGATACTCGACACAGTCTTGATATTTAATGTTTGATTATAGTTTTAATTCAAAGAGTGCTTAGGATTCTTGTTTGTATTATTTAAAAAGACAGTGAAGTTAATCAAACAGAATCTGTATAGGTTTTATAAAAGACGCAGTTTGTGTGATACATTAAGTATGTTTCTTGTTTTGGCACACTTATTTTGTAATAGTTATTTACAATTATTTTTTTAATCTTCTCTACACAATTGTGTGTAGATTCCTGTGTCATGTTTTTTATTTGATCTAAAAATCATGATTATAAAAAAAGTCATGTATGCATAACTTAGTATTTTGTAAATTATAATCATGAAATCAAGCATCAATGCACACTAAAAGTTTTTACAACAAAATATCCTTTTCAACTTTTAAGGTTGATTACATTTGCTTAATTACCTTGAACGGTTGTTTTATCCTACTCATAAGGTTATTTTGTATAAATGATGTCCAACACAGTGTTAATTTTACATTCCCCATAACCCTCTTGTGGCTGAGGGTTTCCCCTTTAAGGGTTGAGGCATCAGAATTGCAGCCATTGTTTATCCCTGTGTGATGGTGAGAGGCAAGTAAATGGGTTCAAATTACTGGAGTCTATGCATCTCTTAGCTCCAGCAGGTGAGGTGGTTTGACCCAGGGTGTTGCTTTCAGTTTTTAACACACAAGGTTAGCAAAAACCATTTTTAGCTCGACTATTCGAAGAATATGAGAGCTATTGTAGTCGCCCCGGCGTCGGCGTCCGCGTCCGCGTCCGCGTCGGCGTCTGCGTTGGTTAAAGTTTTTTGTAAAGTCAAATATCTCAATAATTACTTGAGATATTCAATTGAAACTTACAATACTTATTTATAGTAACAAGGTACATCAGATTGACAAGTTGGATAACTCTGCCTACAATATTGACAGAATTATGCCCCTTTTTAACTTAGAAATTTTGGTTAAAGTTTTTTGTAAAGTCAAATATCTCAATAATTACTTGAGATATTCAATTGAAACTTACGATACTTATTTATAGTAACAAGGTACATCAGATTGACAAGTGAGATAACTCTGTCTACAATATTGACAGAATTATGCCCCTTTTTAACTTAGAAATTTTGGTTAAAGTTTTTTGTAAAGTCAAATATCTCAACTATTGCTTGAGATATTCAATTGAAACTTACAATACTTATTTATAGTAACAAGGTACATCAGATTGACAAGTTGGATAACTCTGCCTACAATATTGACAGAATTATGCTCCTTTGGAACTTAGAAATTTTGGTTAAAGTTCTTTTGTAAAGTCAAATATCTCAATTATTGCTTGAGATATTCAATTGAAATTTAAAATACTTTTTTATAGTAACAATGTACATCAGTTTGCAAAATTGCATAACTCTGCCTGCAAAATTTGAAGAATTATTTGCCCCTTTGAAACTTAGAAATTTTGGTTAAAGGTTAAAGGTCTTCAAAGATATTTACTTGAATGTTTACACATGCACTTAGGGTCATAATTGGAGGGTCATAATTGTATGTCACTGACCAAGTTTCATAACTCTATCTTGCATTAAGGCTGATTCATATCCCCTTTTCTACTTAGTCTCTTGGTTAATGTTAACATGCAAGTTTTACATATCTCAATAACTATTAAAGATATTTATCTAAAACTTCACATATGCATTTAGGGTCATAATTGTAGGTCACTGACAAAGATCCATAATTCTATCTTGCATTTAGGCTGATTTTTCTCCCCTTTTTCAACTTAGAAATTCATGGTAAAGTTTTGCTTGTAAGCTGTTATCTCAATTACTACTGAAGGGTTTGTGCCTTTTTTGGGACAATTTTATGCATTCATAATAATAAAGCAGTGATTTACTTGATAAAACATCTTAATTAGAATCCCTTTGTACCTTTTCTGTCAAATTTTTGTATTCATAGGTAATTAGTATTATTATACTCAATAAAACAACCTTGTGACATTACCTTCCGAATAGTCAAGCCAATACTGTATAATTAGACTCTCTCTAAGGCCTATAACATGAATTTATTAAAAAAAAATTAGACCTTTTGTGATCTTAAAAAATTTAACATTATCAAGGCTCTTTTACTATCAAGCACTTAGAATAGTCGAGCGTGCTGTCCTTCCGACAGCTCTTGTTCTTGTTTCAATTAAACATGATAGAAATATTTCACATAAAGTCTATGTTTGCAAAATTGGATAGAATTTGCTACAACATTTATATTTAGTAGACAAAACTTTTAATACAAAATTTTCATATTAAGTCATTAAAATATGACCCTGACCTTTGAAAAAAGAACCTATATCAATGTTATGCAATGGTAAAGTGTGGACCCTGTAAGTAGGGTGAGAAAGGGAGGTACCTATTACCTTCAGCAGAAGCATATAAATACATCAAGCATTTTAACGTCTCTGCATTCAGTTATATTTCTTGTGTTTTTGTATCCTATTTGTTTTATAATAAAGTGAGTTTTACTAAATGTGTTTATTCGTCTTTGTCTTACCATGAAACAATAGGGGAGACAACTTGCTAGTGTTCACTCTGTCTATCTCTGACGTGGTTATTTCTCTTACTCCATGAAAATACTTTCCATGAACTACCTTAATTGTCCATTTCTAATAATCAGGTTAGTTGATAAAATAAGAATTTCACCACACAGAGCACATGTCAATGTTTGTTAATGTATTGTTATTCAAATGAAAGGTCAAAGTAGGGATTTATCAATTTGAATATAAATTTATTAACCAGATAATAATTAACAAAATGGTGTTGAAACCATTCATTTTATGATTATTTACTTTATTGTTGTGCAGTTTTTTTTCGATGTACAAACTTAAATTTAATTATAATATATAGACAACATTTTGCTTTGAAAAATAACTATGTACAACGTGTATCCATGCATAAAATACGAGTTTTTATGGGACATTTAGCAGAAAATGTAAGAGAAGTGCATCTGCCATTTTTAACTCGACTATTCGATGGAAAGGTATTGAACTCACCCATGCGTCGACGCACAGAATAGCCGAGCACACTGCCCTACCGACAAATCTTGTTTTGTTTCATTTTAATAGTAAATAACCAGGAAAATTAAGTTTATACTGGGAAAACTGCCCAGTTTAGTATCTTAATAAATACTGAAAAAATATGTTTCTGAAATTATCGTAATGTACACAGATATGTGTGTGTGATTTGTGGCTGAAGATTATATTTAGAAAGTAAAAGTCATATGAAGAAACATTGGTTGTGACCATAGGAAGGCTCGAACATATGTTCTCCGGGTTGAGAGGCAAGCACCTTAATCACTTGTCCATCCCTTCATTTGAGTAGTTAAGACTTATTTATTAATGTAGTTTAGTTTAAAACATAACAACATTTACATGTACCAGTATCGTTTCAATGAATATTTTACCTTGGCTTTAAAAGCATGTCCGACGGAGCTTCCGTTATATCGTTGAGGCGAGTGAAATTGTTCCTAATGAAAAGCCTTTTACAAGTACGAATATCAAAAGTGACCATTAATTTCTGTGTGTCAAGAGATGTTTTATATTCTACCGTTATTTCACGCCAAGCTTTTATCTCCGTTTTACGCACCATGTGTTCGCAATTAAGACCATTTCCAGAGAGTTTAAAGCGACACGTGGTGATTATATGTGAGCGTTCACTCTTATCTCAATAATTAGTGATTCCCTGTAACAAATTCATGTCTGAAATACTGGACACAACAAGCAATAACTACTTTAAAATAAACTTCTTTCTCTTTAAAATAATACTTCAGTTTTTTTACAGTAAACAATTCATGTTTAGAATAGTTTAACATTTCCGATAAGGACTGAATATCTGATACGTATGTAATATCACTTTTCTTCAATAAAAAAAAAAGATTATTGCATTAAATCATAATCAAACAGTCTTATATAACTTATATAAAGCGTTATCAGTGTATGTTCTGTTGTTCAGCTTTGCAGATAACTAACTAGGTACAGTCCTTGAGTTAGTTTAACGTTTCGGCCAGCCCTCTAGACCATTGTAAACTGATTGACCGTAACCTTTCCTGAAATAAACAGAAAATAGCTTTATGATTATATCACAAATAACTTTAAAGTTGTGTGCTGCAACATGTAGAGAGAATGTAATGTAAATCTCCATATTGGAAATACATATTCAGAAGGGTTGTTGTTAGGGGAGCGGTGGCCTAGTGGTATAAGGTCTGCCTCTCAACCCAGGGATCATGGGTTCGAGCTTATAATCGAGTCACGACCATGTATCTTCATATGAAATCATTACTGGTTGGTTCCAGGAAGCTGAATCGAAAGCGATTAATATAAGTTGCAAGAACTTCTTTTGCAATCGAGCTTAAATAAATATGTTTAAATGTCAGATCTAGAGCTGAAATTAGTAAGTTTTACAAAGCCAAGATCTCGGAGTGTTATCTGTTCTATTAAAATCCAAGAATAAATATCAAAATGTTTAGATGTAGATACATTGTTCTCGTACAATCACGCTAAATAATCATATACTTTTAGCAGCGTCTGACATTACGGATCACGCCACTCGATTATGATACTGTTGTTTAATATAATACAGTCTGGTAAAAAATATACATGTTCATGTGACAATGGCACAGTAATTATTAACGATTGAAAATACCTAGATATTACTTTCGCAATGTTATTTGGCAGAAGAATGAAAGGAATTGTTTACCCTGGTTCAACGTCATCTCTTTTCCTGTTCACGCATGCGCCGATCATGAGCGACAGAAGCATGAATATTCTCATTACTATAGCCAAGAACAGCGATTTGATTGTTGAACAATTGAATCCCGTTTTTCTCGGACGTCCATGAATGACCATGAGATAATGATCAAACTGTTTCTTGGCGAGTTGATCATGATCAAAAGGATAAGGTGATCCGATTCTATAGGCAGCCGAGAAGCCTGACATAACGGCAACCTCGTGAGTGTTGACCAAAGTATATGATCCACAGAAATAAGAATGTCGCTCACCTTGAATGTATCTCATTAATGGGACAGTAAATGCAAAATGGCGCCACGTGTGTGAAAACTGGCGCCACCAATGTTTTAGCATGATTTTCTCGGGATTGACTTTGTTTAAAGTCCATATATCCGAGGATTCATCGTCCAGATAAATGGTTTGAAACACGTGTTGATTTTGATCCCTAATTTTTTTCAACTGGGGTTGATAATTCGATAAATCAAAGGACATTTCAATCTTAGATGGATCATCCGGGTCGGTGCGGACGAGATACTGGTCCCTGTCTTTATGTAACTCATAATGAGAGTTCATGTAGTCTTCGTCATCGTGTGTTATAATCAGGTCATTGAAATATCTCACATTACCCAGCGTCTTACGTTCCATGTAACTTGGATCTTTCAACACTTTAAGAGCTGTTTCTGCATCACACGCAAAAATAATCTCGTCGAATTCTTCATTTGTACCATTCATATCTGTTACATAAACTTTCCCACGCTTTCTCTCCACACATTTAACCGGCCTGTTGCGGAAAAACTTGGCACCGGAAGTAGATATAATAGTTTCATACATATTCTCCAAATTTGGAAACGCAAACATTTCCGGAGTTTGACTCAAAAGTCTTTTTGTGTCGTAGTCAAATAATCTCAAATCATCATCCAAAAATACGCGTGCCATGATTGCAGTCGATACGTTAGGCGTCTGGTTGCCGGTGCCGAAGAACAGCGCTGTAAGTGGAAAAACCATTTCGTTCATAAATTCATCAGAATATCCGAACCATTTCAAAACCTTTGCAATGGGAAGGAATATAAAAATAGGTTCAAATCTGTGAATTAATTTCAATGTCTTCTCAAATTTTGCGATGTCTTTGCTTAATCGTTGTGTAAGTTCAGAATCGGCGTAGTTTGTCCATGCTGTTTTTTCTTTACCGAAAGAAATCATCATATGAACTGGGTGTGTATCAAGACCATGTTCTTGAAGTATGTTTAACGTGTTCCTATATGTCGGTGTCCCGCCTTGTACTCCGTAGTTTACATATGTGCCGCGTTGTTTCTCTAAACTTGCAGTAGCAGCAACACCGCCTATTAAAATTGAAAGAAACGTGAACTGTCTGACTGTCTGATATAAAGTTAAAGTGTATAAGTCTACTGTCTGTAGTCAACAAAGTTTTATTTTATTTTTGACAAAGCATATAGTTCCAAAACACCCGTATGAAAGAAATATGTTTGATAAGGGAATGATGCATGTACGAAATTTTTGCCTAACGTTAACCCCCACCACCTGCTTATAATATCATATCAGCATAATATTTTGTTCAGGAAACAACATGATTTACATTTTTAAAATTGTATAGATATTTTTCAGAAGATATAGCCTTACACATTTTTTACAGGAGGGCGAGGTTCGTTGTTTAGAAGTTATATTGAAATTAATATCACGTGTAACAGTGTGTAGTATAAGTTTATATCGGTCACATGAATAATGTCCGAAATAACACCTTGTGTACAGCTTTATGTTATTAGAATGATAGGATGATTTGTGTGTGAACTGTCTTCTGTATAAGGTCATACTATCTTGTTTAAAAGAAACATTATGTGATACAGTCGTACTCCTCTGATGAATGCAATAACGTTCAAAGGCACTGTAAGCCTCAGAAGTTCTCTCACTTTTATTTCGCAAAAACTTCTTTTTTTTTTTGGTAACTCATTTGCCACAAAGATGAACTATATTTTTTCTTCTTTGCCATGTTGGCAATTGGTAAAAATATAGTGAATTAATATTTTGTATGGAAGTCACAGTATATAAACAAGTGAACTTCCTGTTATCGCAAGTAATGTACAAGCTCCCAAGTAAGATACCCGTGATCGGAAGTAACATGTACTTTTACTCCCAAGTCAGGGTACACATTGAATTATATATAGACTCACAAGAAATGGTACAGTGATTTTGTTTATATACTGTGGCAGTAAAATACCACTATATAACATTTTGCTACTGTAACGACACATTAAATTACTGCACATTTTAAGCTACTTTATTCAGTTGTTAAACATCTCAATGCTCTAAATATATTAATAAAACATTATTAAGCACTAGTTTCAAATTTCTAAAGAAATTAAAAAAAAATATATGGATTTTTAAGGCATAATTAACGATCAAAACGGCGAAATAGTCTTGCCATTAAGCCCCCAAAAATTAGTTTGGATAAGTAAGTATATGCATTGCTATCAATACCAAATGCATGTATTCTGATGTAAATAAAGTTGTAGATAAATGTATCTAAATAAAGTTGATTAACAAACAAAATTACCCGGAACTGATCCTTTCTCCCAGATTTGAACATCAAACTTCTCACGATTCTTTCCAAGACTATAAGCTGCAGACGTGCCAGCTGCCCCGGCTCCCACAATCAGCACCCGCTTTAATGGGTTTCTACTTCCGGGTTCTTAAATACATTAACATTATACTGTTACATCTGATATTTTCGCGGCTCTAGCATTTCTCGAACTCAACATTCCGAACTAGTCTTAAAGGTTTAAGTATCTTGAGTTTTATAACATTTATATGATACTGTGATACTTATAAAACATTTACTTTCGCGAAACTTTATTATGCTATAATTTGATAGAAAATGAGCTACATACTAATGGAACTTATTAAATATTTAAATTGAACTTTCGTTGTTTCAAACTTGAACATATCTGAAGCTATTTAATATTGTGTAAACTGGTCTTAATGCAGTCGGGATTTGAAAGAAAAGATTATGATATTGTTTCCTTTCTTTTAACATTCTTATGATCACTGTATAACCAGGAATGGAGTATATAAATCACTCTTAGTCAGTAATTTTAATTGCGACGGACGCGCCGTCAGGCGCGTTCAGAGCTAAGTCATCTACACATGGGATTTCGTCGGCTACAATCGCGCAAGGTGTCCTCAGCCGATTAACAGCCCAAGAAATAGTACATGAATTTGATCCTTTAAAACACCGATACTTTGTCGGGATATCTTAATATCTTCCATATTTAGCCTTTTCAATTTCAAATTAAGTTATCCAAGTTAAAATATGAACGTATTTGATTAATAAAAACGTTGTAGTCCCGTAGTATTATTGCGCAATATGCAAATTACTGCCGAAACCATTTACCGCTGTCGAAAAAGTAGGACAGCAAATTATACTATAATAAAGGTGTAAGCTCTGAGTTCCAAGAAATTATTAGTAGGAAATAAATATTTCTACATTATACAAAACATTATTATTAACAAATCAAAAGTTTTTTGTGACTCTAGAATAACTCGCGCATTAATATAAGAAGAACTATTTTCGTGACTCATACCGCGGGTTTAGCTGAATATTCAGCAGTTATTAATAAATTAGATACAGTACAATGGTTAGTATAAATATTTATTTTTTAAAAATGCATGTAACAAGAGAGTTTTTCAACACTTTACCACCATGAAGTCTTTCATGGTAATCTTTATTGAAGGAAGTTATAATATCAGTTCTACTTCCGATTCTTGTGGTTTGTTTACATATTTTTCTAGGTCA
Organism: Ruditapes philippinarum; assembly: GCF_026571515.1. Lineage (NCBI taxonomy): Eukaryota > Metazoa > Mollusca > Bivalvia > Venerida > Veneridae > Ruditapes > Ruditapes philippinarum. The sequence continues at coordinate 56,369 of NW_026867016.1, forward strand.
CGATATGAGTTAACCTTCGCTATTCTAAAAATAGATTCTGCTTCACTTGTGCTGATTTTTGGACAGGCGATTAGTACACATTATAAATGTAATAAACCAGCGGATTACATGCAATACAAATGACTTATATTTTATTGTCTATATGCCCACTATGATAACACGAAGCAATTCTAAATAGCATTCTCACATGTATAATGTATTATGCTTGAAGTTTATTTGCATGGTTTTATTTTAGAAATATTTCGTTGTCAGTTTTTTCTTCTATTTACATATCATTTCTTGGAATAATTAAATCGATATATCAGGACACTGATTTACAAGTTTGACCTGAGTTTTTAGGCATACATTTCATTCTGTATTTAAATGCTTGAAAGTAGAAAATCTGAATTATATCAGTTTGGGACACAAAATATGTTGCTTTACAAATTTCGAACTTGTATGGAACAAATTTTCTCTGTTATATATTTTGTGTTTTGTGTTTTGTTTTTTGTTTTGTTTTTCTAAAAAAAGCCTTAATGTCTCTCCGGTTGCATGTCCGTCGCATTCAGTGCTGCAGCACTTTGATTATGTTACTGTTGTATGTTATATGTTAATAACTGTCCTAGAAATTGTAGTACTAACAATTTGAAAGTGATATTAACATCTAAATGGAAATAATTCCGTTTTGTAAGAGGTAAGTTACACGAAATTTCTTTACCGTTATATTTCTTGTTCATATCTTTCGGTGCCCAAGCATCGCTAGCAACTGTACCCGTATCCGATATGTTAACGACGGTATCACGGGATTTAGTCGTGTTAGTACCAGGCATATCTGTGACCTGCAAAGAAATTAATTAATTAACATATAATATTACAATAAGTACAAAGTCTGACGAACTGGAATAGCCACAATGTAGTTCGATAAATGCTTGAAAAATTTAGATCCAAATAACATTACGTGCAATATTCTCTTCATTTTTTATATTGTTTTAATATTTTATTTTATTCATATAACTTCTAAAACCAAACAATTTACTTACTCATTTTACAAAGAATAAAATATAATTTGAAATGATCATTTATAATTATATATAAATATATAAACCCTAGTATGTGCCTAACTTAAATTTGTTCCTTACACTTTTTATTATCATGACTTTTATTTCTATTTCTATTTTTTATGCAAGTTGTATTTTACAAAATAGATTAAAATTCATCAACTAAAAAAGTTTTCATCATATTTGCGATAAAATAAATTTATTTAAACTGAAATTACTATTCTGCATAATCATGCAAATTTATTTATATTGTATATAAGTGAAAAAAGGTGAACTTACCTTTTCAAATCCGTCGCTGTTTATGAAAATCTTATTTTATATTTTCTGTACTGATCGAAACTTTTAAGTTGTTTTATAATTGATTTTATAACATACTACCTAACAGCATGGCATACAACGTGACTGTTCTAAATATAGCACGCGGTGACTGGCGGGTCAGTACCCGTTTAACACCGTATTATATATAACCTTAACTAATGCGAACATTTATAATATACTTTTAAGTGAAATATTTAGATATATTGATTAAATAAAATGCGTTTTTGTCATTTTCTGTATTCTCACGGTAAAATCATTATCTATGAGAGGAATAAGTCTGTAAATGAGGGGAATAAGTCTGTTTATGATAGGAATATGTGTGTCTATGAGAGGAAAAATTCATAAAAGAGGGGAATAAGTCAGTTATGAGGGGGGGGGGTATGTTTATGAAGATAATAAGTTTGTGTACGAAAGGAATCGGACTTATAAGTCTGTTTATGAGAGGAATAAGTCTGTTTATTAGGGGAGTTAGTTTGTTTTTGAGAGAAATACGTCAATTTAAGTTGTTCGTGACAGGATGGATTTAGCTGTTAACTTAAGAATGTAACGTGTTCATGATATATGCAAGTTTATTTATTTATGGGAGTGCAACATTTCATCGACATTACGCTGCATTCAGTATTCAAGAAAAATGCAGTGATAAATGATACACAAAAGAGCATGTACTTTTTCTTTTAGGGGTTTATAAAATTTTTCCCCGGAAAATTCTATACTTTTTATAATTAAAAACCTTCTAGAAACCTAACTTCTTTTCTTATAGATATTGCCGTACAAGGATAACATATAACAATAAACTTCCTCACGGACAGAGTTAAGTTTGTTTACATTATCTATGGTACATTTATACGATTTCAGCATAGTACTGTTACAAACTGTAACAACAGGTTAAAGAAGCATGTACTAGTATGTCTCATCCATACGACAATTTAATAAACATTTTGTATTCAAACAATGATTGAATAATCGACAGTATAAAATTACAATATCAACTAATGGATACACGGCAAATTGATGTCCGCTGTGGGAATACATATTTGCATATTTTTCCTGTTATTGCATTCTGAAATTACTGACCATTAATTCAGTGTACACTTCCCCTGTCATGACGACAAAAAAGCTAGATGTATGTGTTTTTATCAATAGTAAAATTGTTGAAAAGTAAAGGTATTTTATTTTCTAACGAAGGGTTAAAATGGTCGATGTTGATGATAATAATGATGATGCTTTTGATAAAAATGATGATGATTTTGATAAAAATGATGATGATTTTGATAATGGTGATAATAGTCAAGATGCTGATGATAATAATGATGATGATGGTTTTGATGATAATAATAATGATGATGATGATGATAAGGTTGCTGATTCAAATTATAATGATGATGGTGGTGATAAAGATGATGACAATAATGATAATGATGTTGTTGATAACGATTATGATGACGATAAGAATAAAGACGATAATAAAGAATAAATAAGACGATTGGTATGATTATTATGATGATAATGATGATGAATAATGATTATGATTATGATGAGGATGATGATGATTATTTTATTTTCTGAAGGTAACATTCTAATATATGAACATCATTTTACATCGATATGGCAATTTTAGAAATTAAGATTTTCTCTATTCTGTAACCAGTTCTTTGTGACAGTTATAGACATTAGGGGATCAAAACCTGGCTTCACCTTGCTGTGTCATTGCCATCTATCAGTAGCTTTAAACATTTTAACACGAGTCGGTGGGATATCTGTTTGCCTAGTTCCCGCCCATGGACATGTTCTCGAGGGACGGATATTCCGATCAGATTTATTTTTTGCATACTCATATTTCATAATATTTTAAACTCTTTATACTAATAAAATAAATGTCCATGGAAATTTATGCCATTGCACCCGTAACTATTTTTTTACAAACAGCGTATGAAATTACTTCATTCAAAACGGTAAAGTTACTTCACCCTAAGCGTGCCTTTGTAAAGCACGCAACTCATCTGACACCCCAAGCCAGACGAAATTTCCAGAATAAGTAAAAAACAAAAACAAAACGGGAACGCCAATTCTATACACACGACAGTGTAACATTTGGTGCAATGCTTTTGTATGTGCTTAAGATAATGATGTTAAATTGTGTAAATTAATCATGTACAAAATATACAATACAATTTTAATAAACTTATAGTGTTACAAAGAGTGCGTTTTTTCATAATTCTTAAATAACGATAAATTTACCAGACGTATTTTAAGTGCCGTTTCTAGACTGATTCACGGGACAGAACCTAACGGCTTCCGGTTGTTTGTAATTGAGAACTGTTTTATAACGGAATATACATATCTCGGATGACATTTATAAGAAAGATATGTTTCTCTAGAGAAGTTTGTGTGACAATATTTCACCGTTATACTTCATATATACGAGCAATATTTTCATATTACAAAACACGAAGTAAGATTTACTCTACAATCTGCCATACCTACGGGAGTATTATAATAGATTTATCTCGTCTCGAATAACCTAACATGACTATGTTATCAAGTATATATTTGATAATTGAAAAATATAGAGCATACATATCAAGCATGTCATATATGTCCCTATTTTACGACTATATAAAGCTATTTTAGCCGGTAATATACGACGTTAAATAGGACATGATACTATATTATTGCTGAGATTTTCTTCATATTTATCGAATTAAAATTTAAACTTAGACACAGACAATGTTTGGCAATGATTGGGAGATAATTTAAATCATATATGATTACAAATCATATATACTGAGTATACAAATTACAAACTATGTTACAATATTCAATATCCGTTATTAAGATACGCAAGTAAGTCCACATGTGACACTAAACATTTCCGAAATATTACCTAAAATGCACCCCTTTATATACACGAAATACATCTAGTGTATGTCCCTATAATTATCAGAATACACTTTAATACTGCGTTACCTAATATTACTAGCTTTTACATATTTAAGCTATAGGTAACTTTTGTGAAAAAATATCAACCTAAAATTGTTTTTATAGACAAACAGTGTATACTCCAACTGGCAATTTAAGACCATCCATGTCATTAAATGGTTTATTTTGAATTGCAAAATGCTGCCAATGTACCCACATGCAATGTCCACGCAATATAAGCAAAAATAAAAAGAAAGAAATGTTTAGCCTAAAAAATTGATCAATTCACGGGGGCCAATTAAAACCTAATTGTACAGTAACCTAAGACAATACGAAATAGGTAGCCCTGGAAAAGAATGTTACGCCAGCAAAGTGCCTGCCTTTAAAGCCGCCACTCTGAATAAGGAGCTCACACATCCTAGCACACTTATCTCGGCCTGCCTGCCAAATCGTGTCACTCACCTTGGCTTTAGAGAACAAATCAGCAGGTGGTTTTCAGTCGTAGACGACAAAGATGATGTACCGAAGAACTGGGTAGTTTATAGTTATATACCTACCAAGCTGCAAATCATCTGACGATGCCCCGTGCCTTCTCTGCGACGTTTAGGGGAAGAAAGAAGCTATAAAATTAATTCATGTTAATTGCATCATTTATAGTGCATTTTGGTCATAGTGAATGATATCATCTCCTATCTGTCTGTCAATAATAGAAACCCTTTTCTATGCAACTAACACATTGTTATCTTTTCTATCCTATAAATTACTAGTTTAAAGTGGATTGGTCTACAATTGGCACATTTTTCAAAAATATATATTTCAAATATTTATGAAAGCAATAAATATATATCACGGGGATATTCTTATAAAATATTGTTGATTGAAAATAAACTTTTGGTAAAGAGATTGAGTATTAACATTTAAATGATGAATACATGTAATTTATAACCTTTTTGTTATCTGCTATATAAATAAATGTAATATCGAATCATGAATATCACTAATATCACATTTACCAAGATTAATTCATAACTATTTTGTGCTTTGTTGTTATGTCTGTACGGAAGAGCATGAGTGTCAGGTGTATGTTTTTTATTAACTCGAAATTTCGAGTTACTAAGTCGAAAATTCGAGTAAGTAACTCGAAATTTCGAGTTAGTAACTCAAAATTTCGAGTAAGTAAGTCGAAATTTCGAGTTAGTAAGTCGAAATTTCGAGTGAGTAACTCGAAATTTCGAGATAAGTAACTCAAAATTTCGAGTGAGTAAGTCGAAATTTCGAGTAAGTAACTCGAAATTTCGAGATAAGTAAGTCGAAATTTCGAGTTAGTAACTCGAAATTTCGAGTTAATAAAAAACATACACTTGGCACTAATGCTCTTCCGTATGTCTGAAACTTGACACCATCAACATAATTATTTATTGTATTAGATACCATCTTATTATTAACCAATTCAATTTAACGTCCCAATTTTGCATAAAAGTACGTAAAGAATAAAGGCATGTTTATAATGAAAGAGTGATATTTCTTTTCTTTAAAAATGTTACCTAATATCAGACAATCGTAAAGCTCGAATGCACAATTCGGCATGACAATGACAACATTTTCCTCTCGGCCGGCTAGTTTGGAAGCGTGTACTATTATCAAGATTTGTGATAGTCTTGCCTGACGTTAATTGAGTCCAACATTACCTTATAATATCTGCAGTAAATGTCAGTTAATTCATAGCAATGATATGTTCCTGATTTGCGTAACGTAAATATACAAACTAAATTTATAACCTGCCTGTGATCTTGCATCACTAGCTCTGGTCATTAGGTGCGGTGTTTTTGCTATAATTATTTAAATTATTTACGTTTTATTTTGCCAGCAAAGGACTATGCTCCCGCATTTAACGTGTTATTATTCTGATAAAGCTATTTAATGAAATGCGTCAATAAAATTTGGGCTCGTTAATAGATTTGATAAAATACGTGTTGTTGTTGGACTTTTTTATGTTCTTTTATTTATATGAAAGTAATCTAAAATTAGTCCTTTTATGAACACAAGACACTTCTGTTATACATAAAAGAAATATGCTATATGTCCCCTAAAGTACATGAAATACATCCGTATATGTATGATAAGATGAGCAGTTTTTAGTAGTAGGTTTATTACTTGTTAAGATTACGGATGATAAGTTCATTTATACTTATTGTCCATGTCTTCTCATTAGTTTATAACTTACGTGTAAAAAATTCACATAGACGAAAAGAAGCTATATCATTCAAACGTTCGTGCAGACATTTTTAACAATAAAATAACCCCAGGGTGTCATGACTGTAAATATATTGTGAAACTACCACCACTACAACCAATACCACTATCACCACTACATTACCACTAACACCACAACTACTACTACTACCACTACCACCGCCAACACCACCACTCCCCCTACCACTACACCTATCACTACCACCACTACCACTACTACCCCTCACCACTACCCCAACCACTACCACCACTACCACTATCACTACCACTACTAGTTCTACCACTACTACTACTAGTACCACTACCACCAACAACACAACTACTACTACCACTACGTCTACCACTACTTCTGCCACTGATACTGCTGCTGCTCCCGCCACCACCACCACCTCTACCACTACCACGAACGTCACATGCGACATTTAAATTATAGCTTTCGGGACGCTGTTTTGAAGAAGGCTTAACAGTGATATTGTGTGTGAACTTTTGAAAATAGTGTACAATATCACTGCTATTCCTTCTTCAAAACTATAATTTATAAGTCGCCAGTGACGTTTGTGGTAGTTTGAAACAACACAGAACAGTTTTAGTTTTTTGTTTTTATTATTTTTTTTCCAGCTAAAATGTACATGAAAACCATCTCAAATATTTCCCAAACAAAATATAAGCATCGTATAGTTTATATATTATAAAGGTAGTTTCAATTTGGTTTGAAAGGATCATCCGATAATTTCTGTCTCAGTACAAACACTGAAAAAGAAAGTATATGAAACAAAAAAATTAGGTAAAGTGATTGTTTTCAGTATATTTTTTTTATCAGTGATTAAGGCTCTTGTACATGTTTACAAGGCAAACCACTTGCCCCTCAACGTTGTGGGTTCGACTCCCGACAGGGACTTTGTATTCTTTCATGTGAGGAAGCTATCCAGCTAGCTTACGGAACGTCGGTGGTTCTACTCAGGTGTCCGTTCGTGCCTGAAATAATGCACAGAAAGGCACCTGAGGTCTTCCTCCACCAGTAAAGCTGGAACGCGGCGATATGACCTATACTGTGTCGATGTGATATAAAACCCAATCAAACAAACAAACAAAACATGTATACAGTCTAGTGATTGATGACCAAACTTATTTATAAATTCAATTTGGACATGAAATAATTAATCATATATTGACCATAACATTTTAATTACAGAACATTTACTTTATCTCACAAACTGGGTGATGCTTGCGATCACATGGGTAGTCTTCCCAAAGATAAGCATGATCAGAGTGGTATTCGGCAAATGTTGCACAATCTTCGTTGTCTCCTTTATCTGGTTGTCCCGGATACCAATCTGTGAAACTCACTATTTCATTATTATCATACCATCGCCAGATACCCTCAATATCCATGTCACTCATACCCAGCCACGACCTCCCAGCTGCAACAAACATTCACATGGTAAATACATTAAATCAAAGCACAGAAGGCGCTGAATTTGTTTGGGTCTCAGAATGTCAGAACGGTGAAGGTTGTGAGATTATAAACCAATTTGTTTGTATAGTGTCACCAATGCTGCATGTTTCCAGTGTTGTAACTATAGTAAATTGGCTACAAGACAAATTGGCACACTGCACTGATATTCAATTCAATGTTTATTTGGCTTAAAAAAGTTTCCTGAATTGATTTGAACTCAAGACCTCTCGCTTCCAAAGCTGACGACCCAAACAAATAAAAACATTTAGTTTGCCCGTTTTATTTTTTTTATTGCAACAGATAAATGTCACTTCAAAATAATAAATGTCTTCTGAAGTGATGCTATCAGAAATCCTCTGTACCACTTGTAAACAGTGTGTATGTGTTAACGTAAACCGTTTGCATAAATTTGATTGATAACATTACGTAGAACTAAAATATTGGGAGCAAATTTGAAGTCTAATTTATTCACCAAAATGTAGCATTATTCATATGACAGTTTAGTTATCGTATGTTAGGACAAACGCGAGTCGCGCAAATGGCCAAAATTACACGACCGAATAGGTTTTGGAAAAATAGGCCTATTTTGGCCATCGGGAACATGGTGTAAAACGTAGCATAATGTTGATATTTTAAAACGTATTATGATTTATAGGTCGTTAGACAATTCATGGGGTTTAAAGTGGTGACTTTCAAAGTTTTATTACTAAGGTAAACAATGGTATCAAGAAGAACACAGTATCAGCTTATCATTTTGCGATAATTTTGTTGTTTTAGTAAAATGTTTTGTCCAGTATTACTATTATAAACTACGCCGGTTGAAGACCATTTCACTTTTCACTTTAACATACCATTTGTCTTGTGCAGATAGTCCTTAATGAATGTATTTTCCAGAGCATTGTCCACATGTATAAGATGTGAATTGTGCTGTTTACAGAAATGCTGAAATGAAGACAAGGTAAACCTATAAATATTGTGGAATAGTAACACATTCTTTCATTGTTTTTTTTTTCCTGAACTCATTTTAGAATTTAATGTGAAATTCTCCCGGATGCCTTCATTAACGCTTTTACAAAGGCAAAACGAAGAAAGGGTTTAAAGGTTTAAATAAATGCACTTTATTGTGGCATTGTACGAGGGAATTTGTTAAATTTACTAGACATTAATGTCAACCCTGAGCTATAATTACATGTATATACTAAAAAAAAAGGACAAAATAGAAAAATGATATTTTCATTTCAAACAAATACGGATGTAAATAATTTATCAATCTACATTTTCTCCTGCAATGGTATGGTTTCGTTTGTAAAGCATGAACTAATTAAAACTGATTTTTTAGATAATTGTAATACCGCTGATTCAACGAATGAAAGTAGTTGTTGGAAGCCAACGAAATAGCATGATCCCTGGAACCTAGTCCAGCCAACAGGACATATGTTGTTGCACTCACTATTCCCTAATAACAACATAAATAATTAATGATAAAATAACCACAGATTTCTATTAATGTTGCTACCTTATCATGGAATGAATTTCCAATTTCATTAAATTCTGAACACAATTGAACATGGAATTGTGGGATATGAATATATCGAAAACATTGTATATACGAGTACTTATATAAAATTTACTTGACATAAAGCTATACTATGCTCAAAATTGATATTAGAAAATATTGATACTCGTAATTTCTGTAAAATAATAAACATAAACATGTCTTAACTCCAAACGAACTTGATACTCGTATATTTAAAACTCTACATACTGTAGGGGGTTGAATATCAAATATAGAGTCATTGAAAAAAACTTGACAGTTTTTAAAGTACGTACTTTACTCTACCTATTACAGGGAACGCAGCTTCCCCTACATAGTTTATTCTTTCTTTTATTCAAATTAGACATATTCAGTAAGAATTTAATAGGTTTCAATAAATTTCTTTCCATGATTGAAATATTTAACTCAAGGATGAGCATAGTATATCTTTAAAGTAAGGTTAAAGTACTGCTATTATAAAACGGAGCAATCCTGACATAGTTCTTTATTTAATGATATTTCACATTAGTTTGTAGCCAGGTTATATCATGGCAAGGAAGAACAGTGACATATAACGAAATATATAAATGCTTCAAATCTTCAACGATTGCAGTAGTTTATTGTCAGAGTGGTTCACTTTTTTCTGAGGCATTTGTTAGTATTAAAAAAGTTTAAATCTATTTGAAAATTTTGACAAAAATATATTGATTTAATTTATTAATACAGTTAAATGAAATATTACAGCTATACAATGTATTTTCCAAAGTGACAAACCTTTTTGAAATAATACAAGAGAGAAAACCGTGAATAACAGTGAACATCTCATCTTTACATCCATGTTAAACCACAATCTTATAGATAAGATGTTCATGAACGAGACATACAACTTATCGTTATCTCTGTAAAGGGGGATGTACTTTTTGTATTATGCAATAAAAGATATAAAATTTGAACTTTGAAAACATGTCTAAGATAAGCAAATTAATTTATAAGACTGAGAGAATGTAAATTAATGTAACTCAGTGTTTTGTGTTTTTCAGAAACATGTGTATTGTACTGTGTGGTTCATTATTGATTATCACCTACTGTATATTTTGGTTAGTTTATTTAACTAGAATGCTTCTTTACAGTAGAGCCACACTAAAGGTATAATCTTTATCTTTTCTTTGTAAAAACTTGTAATTTTAAAAAAGGCTTCAAATTAGATACAACAGTACAGTTATGTATCATAATATGTTTAATATGATGTTGAATACTTAAGTCTAGGTAGAAACATTTAGTTTATAGGTCATTTTGATTTTTTTAATTTCATTGTTATTGCCATTATACAAGTGCTATGTTTATCTTTATTTGATCATTGATCTCAGTATTATTGTGATTTATATGTCATATAACATGATCCTTGATTGGAAATTAAAGATATTCTATGCATACTTAAACTATAAATATGCAATTGAATATCTCAACTAAAACAAATCTAGCCAGTCCAGTATTTGTGTGAAGTTGCCTTGTTTTTTTTTAATATCACTTCTTTACTTTCGACAAATATTATGTACAGTAACTGGGAACTGTGCTGTAAGCATAAATATTAGAATGAAAATTGCATATATATCTATATACAGTTTTGTCCTGCTTTTTTTGGCAGTGCCTGATCTACCAACCATTGCTTCTTATAGTTTGTCGCTTGCACTTAGTAAAATACATTCCAGTTTTATAATCTTTATAGTTTTAGTTTCACATTTTAGTTGTCATTTTTAGACATTTGATGATTTTAATATGAGCAGCATTTTGTTCTTAAGTGTAAATAAAACCCATCGAGTACATGTTGTTTAATTTTTACACCTGTGTAAAACAAATGAGTTCACTTTTACGGTATTATTGCTAGTATATATGATATATCTTGATTATAAATTACTCGAAATACGGAACAAACAGTACGAAATTTCGTGCCATTATTTATGTACAACTTCTTTTGAAATAGCCAAAAACACATATAAAGAAAATACAAATTTAGCCTACCTATAGCAACACTAAATAAATCAATATGGTTATACACAGGAGTCATGTGTCTCAATTTTTTACCTATTCAATTAGATGGGTATAATGTCTCTCTAACAGACGTGTAACTGTAACTGAATATCTAAATACACAGGTAAACCCTTTTCTGTTAACGTAAGATAAGAATTTCTGAATTATATTAATAATGATTTATATTAAATCTGTTTTTCTCACAACGATGCTAGCTATAAGTTACTAAACTGAAGAAGATATATGTTAACAAAGTTACAAGTGATGCTGAATTATGAGCTATTTTCCCTCATTTCACCTTCATGTCACTGACATCCGCTCATATTCATGTAATAGGTCTAACGAATTATCCTTATTTATTTACAAAATATCTGTAGATAGAAGGCACATCATATTTGCAATAAGAATGTGCCTATAATATGCGCTATGTCCGTTCTGACTTATCACATCACACTGTTTTAATCACAATGAAACACAAGCTTTTAACATGATATAAATCATAATTTATTATATATCGTCGGTAAATAACCGCATTTTTTCAGTGAATCGAAAAAAAACGACAAATTATTTACAGTTTAACTTCAGGATATTACTTACAACATACCAATAAATAACAGAGCGACACAATTGATCGCAGAACCTGCTTGTATTGTTATTAAGTAATTATGAGGATTTAAATGGGAGATTAATTTGTTGTGTTCCAGTTCAACAGATACGGTTGTTCACCTTACAATGAACGACAACAGATCCCTCGGATTGAGTTGGTAATAAACTATCAATTGTATGACAATAATTATACAAGTGTATTAAATCATTACAATAAAATATTACTTAGGCGTTGATATCACCACTGTCTTTTTAGTTTATGATAGTTAGCTCTGATACATTTATTTGAAGCATAAATAATTTTGTTATTATGGTCAAATGTCTTATAAATAAATGGCCTTACTAGGTGAAACCTCTTTATTTCGGCACTTTATGAGGTCTCACTAAGTCGGCATGCTTACATTATTAGAAAAATCGCGTTATGACTTCAGTACTCATATCTGTTTATCTTTTCAAGTCAACTCATGTTATATCTTATTAGAAAAATCTTAAAAGCCATTCCTTCATTGAATTAAAAGATTCTGGTTTGAAATGGTACTTGTGTCACACAGCGATTGAAATGATATTTGTCAGAGGGGTTACAATGTGCAATGACTGGACGAACCCGGGAAATTCGGAATATATTTTTTCCTGGTTACCGTGTATAACGATGGGGTTCTGGTAGGAAAAAGACAAAATGTTGCTTTTTTTGAAAGATCAACTTTTTGGGGTTCAAAACTGGGTATAATAACAAGTTTAATTTCGTTTTAAAAAGTTTTTGGGGGAGGAATGTTCCCGTTGGATGGGGGTCTAGTTAAAATTGTCAGGGTTCATTTAAAATTGCCCGGATTTCCCTGAAAATTTTTTTTTGTATATTGGGATAAACACACATTTTAAAAGGGTGAAAAATTAAACCCCTTTTAAAAGTTTTTTTTTATAAAGAAAAAGGTACAAAACAAAATATTTAATGTGCTTTTTTAGTAGTTTTTCCCCCCATTGAAAAAAACGTTTCTGTGCATTTTCATTCGCTCTATAGTAAATTAACAAGCATTTTTCCTTCATACAGCTATTTTAGGACAAAAATCTAGGGCAAACACTAATTTATACTTCCGAGGATGAAATTCAATCAATCAGCGCACACTCTCATTTTTATTGGTATGAGTGAAATAATCATGTTATCTCAGAATTTTATGCTCTTCTATTTTCCCAATTTCATATTTCATATGTCAATTTATCAACAATTAATAGATTATTTTACAGTTTTGCTGCATTAATTATTTGCTTTAAATGTTAGCCACACGATCGAATCATCTCAATCATAAATCACAACTTGAAATGCTAGAAAAAAAAAGAAGTTCAATCATACAAGTGTTTTATAACCTCTTTTACTTACAATGTCTGATAAATCATGAAAAACACAAAGAAGCTGCGTTCATGTTAAACTTCTAAATGTGCGCATGCTTGCGAGCGCGTTTGTGTGTTTTCATTCCGGACCACGGCAGTAACAAACATTGAATCTGAATATGTAAAGAAATTATGGTTACATGTATAAATTAATAAATAACCTAGTTACATAATATAAATTTGAATGAGGTAATAAAATATTTAATACAAGTGTACATATGTATCCATTATAAACAAAACGACCAGTATGTATTTTAAAAGACGAGTATATAATTATATATATCGTATTTCACTCAAACGAAAATAACACCCTCTTAATTTTTGTTTCAGCTTTATTTTTGTCTTTTATGTTATATAATATACATGCTGCTTGAAATAGAATCCTTATAAATACATTTAGTGTAAGTTTCCCTCCCGTTTTGTCATTTTAAAGGACTATTGGTAGAAGTTCTTGCTTAGAGTTAAGAAAAAAATATTTGAAAATTAAATATACCAGAAATCCATCAGTTTATAAATTTTTACAATTATTGAACTCAAATAGTAAATATGAATTAATTCAGTTATCCAAATTTGTTAAAGAAGCACTTGCTTTGAGAAACACACTGTTAAATGTTGAGCGTTAAACATCATTATTGCTCATTCTCCTGTTTGTATGTCTTTACTTTTTTAATTTGTAGTATACATATTTATTATTTCATTTTCTTGTTACTAGATAAATTAAGATTAAGAATTTTGAAAATGTCATACTTGCTATTACCATTGTATTGACGTTATGCTTGTAAATATTATTGTATTATAGATGATGTACAATGTACAAATCTTAATAAAGTATTTGTTCTGTTCTGTTCTTATCTTTTCTACCGTCCTTTCAAAGTAATATTAATTTATATGTAAACATATAGGCTACTTTTTACTAAGTCCATATAATCTAATACAGAAACAAGACATTGATGGTGATGGTATATAGTTCCTTCAGTAATTTATTATGCAAATTAGGTAAAATGAAGCTGATGTATATCGTTATATGTAAAATGTTCATGGTAGGAATTTCTATTGGGATGTTATTTTAGATACGAAAAAGACCACATGTGTGTGGTAATTGGGTCAGAAAAAAACTGAAATCCAAAACCTTCATTAGAAATTAAATATAGGGTAGTATTTAGCTAAAAAACGAAATCACATTAAAATTTATGAGATTTTGATGAAGTATAAAATAGCATTTACAAATAAAGCACGTTCTGAAAATAAATCAAAAACGTATTGCTCTGTTAAATCGTATGTCACACGTTTAATCCGCGAAATGAAAGAAATGTTGTACAGTGCCTATAGTTTACCTTGTTTTTAATTTTGTTGTTTTAAATTTGGAGACCAGCGTAACGTTGTGACAAACCTGGATTTGGGAAAAAGTTGAATTAATGGCAGAAACGCTCAGCAAATATTATATTGTGTAAACCAGTTAAATCGACATCGTTACAAGTATTCCTTATAGCAGTATGATATATGTTGCAATAATACCTATGTTACTATATATAGTAACAAAATCTAGGGTATTTCAGGGCCGATATGGCAAGATCTAGGTCATTATGCAATTTCGGCCGCTTTGCTACTCGGCATTATTTTTCCATAATGGGCGAGTGAATGAGCGCACGTGCAGAAGAATGACGTCATCCACTCTCAATGACTTTCAAGATGGCTGCTGACGTTGAATGTAGTCACTTGCACACAATTTTTTCAAGTTTAAATGACACAATTAATCTCAATCAGCAAAGCTTATCATTGAAGATTTATAAACTCAAGACAATACAAGAACCTCAGACATTCTAAAAATGACTTTAGATTGACTGTTTGAAAAGGTCGGATCGTTTGCATTTAGACCGCGACAGTCTTAGAAACCGTTCTTGAAGGCACAAAACTTCGTAAAAACTGGCACAAGATCTAAATATATTTCCCACAAAAATGTGAAGAGTCGGTTTCTGTATTATCGATAAAAACAACAATAAAACAACAATTTCTTATATTTATTTTGTGTTGTCTTGTTTTCGTTGTTAAACTGTAGAGGCGACAAATATTTGTTTACATTGACAACTGTCTGTTTCTTAGAAAGGACGACAACCAAGATTAGCGGCGATGTCTAAACGCCGTATTTCGGACATAGGTATTAAAGTCGTTAATACTTGGTTGCTGCTCGCCATTATGCGATAATAGCCCTCGACTTCATAATGTCCTTCGGGCCTGCGGCCCTCGGGCCATTATGCACATCTTCGGGCCATTATCGCATAATGGCGAGCAGAAACCAAGACTTAGTATTAACCTCTAATAAAGAACTTGCAACTCAAATCGGGCCATAAATTTTATTAAGCTTTAATGCTTTGTGGATACGACGCAGCTCATTTTGCTGTATCCATCATTTTTCCTTCAGATCATATCCATATCTATGGTGTTTTTTTTTCTATATTTTATTTTCTGATTTATCCATAATATCTTAGTCTATGGGTGTAAAGAATAGAAATTATTTGACATGTTTCACTCAACTTGTTTGAATATCAGATGATTCATCAATACCATTCATTGTTTTATCGTTTATATTAAACGATTACATCAGATTATCTTAGTTAATAGACCTTGTGTTCGCAATTAATTTTTGACTATAACTCCAAATCTTTTCGAAGAAGTATTAGGTGATACATGATTTTTATAACTCTGATAACTCAATTTTCACAAAAAAACATATCAATGCGTAATTGACTCATTTTATCACGAGAAAACAATGAAAAAAATGATTTTTTGTGCATTAACACATTGTCTTTGAACATATACAGTTAAATGATTCAGATAAAAAAAGTAAAGTATAGACAAATCATTATAATCAACAAAGTACTTTACAAATCTAATCTTTGATTCAAAAGTATTTTTTGGACATAATTCAGTTCAAAAGAGTTATCAAAACCACACTTCAAGATGAGTGATGGACATGTCCGTTAATTTATAACATCAAAGTGTTTTAAATATGACACAACAGTAGAATGTACAGAGCCGCTATTAGTATTGTAAAATACAAAATGCATCGTTTAAGCTCCTATATGTATTTTTTCGGTATCAAAAGAGCATGCATGTTGTCACTGGAAATCAAATGCAAAATATTTAGTTACTTATAAATCCCTTTCATAGTCTATTGTTTTCGTATTTTGCGTACTTTCGTATTCTGAAATGACAATTTGGCCGCTACCCCGAGCGATTATATCGTAGGTGACACACATACGAGTATACGTGAAGTTTTTTTTTGCAGCTGCTGTGAAACAAATGTATCTATATTATTGTATCCTTAAATGGATCCAATGACTTCGACAGGCATGTAAACATTTTCACTATGTTGTGGATGTCATATGGAGGTCATGTTTTCATTAAGATATTTGTGCAAAAATATCTTTATGAAACTTAGTCTTGATAAACCGAACCAACACAAGTGTAAATTATGTTTGAAGTAAGTTTTGCAGGCGACAAAGTGCAAGTACAAAACTAATGATGTTTCTAAATGACAATCAAGCGGTAGTCACAGTAAAACAGGACTAATAATTTAATTAACATTTCGTGTTTGTTGATAACATGATGCAATGCTTGTATACTTTTGCTTTATTCTTTGAATTGTACATTCACATCGTTTGAAGATTCAATTTCGGATGAACTTTATAATTGTTATTAAACAAATGGTTTTGATAATTAATTAAACTATACAAGTAACTGGAGACTCGTCAATAAACACACCGGATGTAAGCTTGTAGTCACGCTATACTACACCGTTGTTTAATAATGCTATCAATTTCACTATCAGCTTACTATTGACTTGCAAACGTGAACTGAGTTATAACAAAAAGAAGATTTCTGAAAATGTAGATGGCTAAGGTACATATATTTAAGGCCTAATTTGACTTCGATAGTGTTGATGAACAGCATGTAATTAATCAATAACAGTGGAATCCATAATTAAGACTCAGATGTGACAGATTACTATAGAACATAAAGTATTAAATTTGACTAGACCGACACCTTACGCAACACCATAAGAACAACAGTGAACTAGTTTCAGGTGAACTAACATTATTACCGATTATGTAATACTGTTTTCCAAAACCTTTTTCGTGCCAGCAATTATTAAAAGTTTAAAATAAAGTAAAATTAAGCGGCATATATTTGTTTTTATTTGTTTGTTTGTGTGGTTAATTTAAGAAAATGTATTAAAGAATATTGTGGTTGCGACTCCGTAAAACTGGTATGGCACGGTCGTGACGTCATTTGCGTTATAACTTATATAAACATAGCGTTAAGACGCATCATATGTTAGGTTAGCGCGTCATTGAAAAAAAGGAAAAAGATTCTTTTTTAATTTGAACACTTTTTGTTTTGGATATGTGATAAATAGAATATTAAATTCTTAAAAGTTCATTACTGAATTTATTAAACCTACACTCATTCAATATCCTCTATATAATAATCATTTTTGTTCCAATATTGTATATACCTTAATTAGTCAAATGGAGCACGTGTTTAGTGTTCTCAAACATCAAGTGTCTGTTTATTCTCTTGTGGTTTTACCGTTTCTTATAACAGCTTTTTTTCTATCTAGTCGTTGACATACTAGGCTAATACTGTGGAATAATATCACTGTATACATACATACATACATACATACATACATACATACATACATACATACATACATACATACATACATACATACATACATACATACATACATACATACATACATACATACATACATACATACATACATACATACATACATACATACATACATACATACATATATACATACATACATACATACATACATACATACATACATACATACATACATACATACATTGCATTCAAGCTCTAGTCAAGTCAATCATGCTAATAAGTGTTAGAAATATATTTGGTAAATTGCAGCCATTTTGTCCTTGCGTGACAAACCAGATTTAGCTTGCTGCTCAAAGTAGTTGGTCACCATGTGACTGCTTTTATAAAACAAAACAATTTCATTAATTGACTGTCAAGATCAATTTAAGGTCACTGACACATCTAAATTATTAAATATGTTTGATTGGCATTAAGTCTTATTTTAAAATTAAAATTTTAAATCAGATTGCCCATAAATAACAAAATCATAAACAATTTTACCGAAAATTTCAATAACCCTGACCTTGATTGTCAAGGTCATGCAAAACTTCAAGGTCAGGATAGTTCAACTTTTCGAACGTCTTGTCCAAAGTGTTGGGTTTTATGAAGTAAACCTCTCTTATCAAATAAAATACAATGTACGACGGTAAATGAAACGTATCCCTTTTTTACTTTCCCTAAACATTTATCTTACATATTCTATTATGTTAACAGAAAACGAATACGCTAAAAATAATTTTCTATATTCAAATACATAGTAATAAATAAGGACATTTTAAATTCTCTAGATTAAATTATTTAAAATATTTTTATTTAATAACATTTTATTTAAAAAAATTTATTTAATAATATTTTATTTAAAATATTTTTATTTAATAACATTTTGGAGTCTTCAATCTTTACTTTATTGAGACTTGATGGTAAAAGGTAATTTTTCAGATATGTAAAAATTGTTTGAAAATCAGTTGTATCGTTGAAGCAGATGTTCCATTCGTGTTTAAATACTAAACTATTTATGTACTTATTTGTCAACCAGGACACCCATATAATTAGATTGCTTGCAAAAATCTGCTGTGATATTCTTAAATAAAGAAACAACATGTTGTAAAGTAAGAATACTAGTTAAATTCTAACATGTCATTATTGTTGACTACATATAGAATGGCTGTGTGCATGTTTTATGATATTGTTTGTTTGTAATGTACCATGTGAACATAGATGAGACACAAATAAACCACAAATATATATTACTCGCCATCGGTTGCCCATATGGGCGAATCCTCCAGATGAGTATTAGTCACTTTATATTTTGGGACCTCGATTTAAATCTCATCCGAAAGACTGGTTAGTAATTTTAGATTGCCAGTCCGGAAATCGAACCCTCAATGTCTGGATTACAAGTTTCGCGCTCTTATCGATTGAGCTTTGCGGACTTGCTAATCAAACGTCATCCTAAATATGAAACTCATGTATAAAGGCGCTCGAATGACGTCATATTAAACTGACATGGATGAGAGGTGAAGATCTATTAATTGAGTACCTATAGAAACACAAAGAATCCAGGCTGATTTTATTGAATCAGTGATAAAAATTGATCTTGAGAAATAGCGTTTTAACATATTTCTTATTATTTCTTTTGTTTAATATATTTTGTATCTTAACTGTAGCAGGATATAATTACAATATCTATATACGACATTTGGCAGCGGATAACATAATCTCCACTTGAAAAATAGCGTATTAAGTGAGTCTCTTAATTCATCTTAATAGAAACGAGATGGTATCGGTCTGAGCCGTATTTAACTTTATTATTTCTGAATTATAACTTTCATTCTAAATACTCCGAATTTTTAAATTTATGCAAATGTCATTATTGTGCCTCGAAAAATGTTAACAACATTTCCTGCACAAACAGAGAAATAAAATAGGTGAAAGGAATGTACTCGGAGCTTTTTATTGAATCATTTTTATCAGTTTATTTGCTACTTGACCTGCAGTCAGAACTAGGATTTTTGGGAAACAAGCCTTAATTGATTCAGCTATAAGATTAATATGCTATAAAGTAAATTATTATGTCCCATCAAATAAACAGTCATGGTATGTCTAAAATGTTAATAGTATTGTATATTTTAAAAAAATGCATAAAGGAAGAATTTTCTTAGAACTTTGGGTATTAAGATACGATGAAGAATATGTATAAATGTGTCGATGAACATAAAATATAAGAATGAAGAGCTTGGGAAGAATTATTCGTTGGTATTCGTTATTATATCAGCGTCCTTTGTGACTGTCTGGTGAAGGATATTTGTAACGAGTCTGGACCTTTGTTCATTCTGTCATCAATTCGATAAAGATTTTTCTCCTGTTATGCTTAAATATGACACGTTACGTCTTCACAATGACGGTATCATAATGTCATATAAAATATAATTTAATTATACATACTCCGTGAAATACACTGTCTGAGCCATGACAGTGACATACAAGTATTGTCACTAAAAAATTTGGTTGAAATTTTCTGGGAAACAATTGGTAAAAAGATTTCATATATTGGTCTTTACATTTTTAAAAAAAAATGGGTAAAAATTAAAATATTTCATCTGTACTTTTTGCTAGAAGTAATCAAAAAAAATATTTTTTAAAACAAAAAAGCCCCCCAGGATACAAAAACTAAATTTTTGAGTCCATTTTTAACTCGGGGGATCCCCTTATGTTGGCAACTTGAAAATTTAAGAATGAAGAGAAAAAAATGGCGGTTTCATTAATTTTTTGAAAATAGACCATTTGAAAAATTTTATCTGTTAAAATTTTTACTTTTCCCTTGTAAAATACAATTTTAAGTCACTGGAACTTTTTCATTAACATTAAGAAAAAACCCCCCCCAGGGGCCCAATTGGGAAAGGGGTAATATTTTAAAACCCTCTTTAAATTTTAAACCCCCCAAGTTTTTAAATTTCAAAAGGATAACAGTAAGCTGACATTGCGCTAGCGCGTGATAGGCAAGGCGGAACTTGTTCAGATAACAAAACGCGGAATAATCGAATTTACGTAAAGACCAGTTGGTTTGGTCTGCCGATGTAAAAAGTAATCCTTTCTTCATTGCAAAAACATGGATATAATATCATCATTCAACACTGATTTTGCACGATCTAGAATTGTGTGAGTCAACTTTGTTTTGGAATTATATACATCTTTACTAATTAAGTCTGATTAGTGCATTTTATAATGCATTAAATACGAATTTGGGATTGCTTTCCCGAATGTGATAAACGATATTAAAGAGCACGTATAAAAGTATTCTCATGATATGAGTAAATAAGTAGTATATTGTTATAGGCAAAAATCTGTAAGACTCAATCTATCATTCGGCTTGATAGTGGATTGGAAAACCTATACCGAGAGTGATCGGTTTCGTCGGTTATAAGCCTATATATGTACCTGGACAGAGCCTATATATGTACCTGGACCTATTAAATTCAAACTAAATAGGGAAAATGAATTAATTCTTCTTTTTAATACAAAATTGAAATCGTAAATTTACTAGAGGATTCACAACCATTATTGCAATTGAATTTTAATTGTTTCAATTATGCAAAATCAATTAATTGCTTTCCTGGTATTTTGGAAATATCGGGGAAGGGGTTTAAAGGATAATGGAATGGAGCTGATTAAGATCAAACTGTAAAGAATTAATTTCAATTTTTTAACAAGGTACCCTTTAAAACTGGTTTATGGAGGAGTTACTATCAACTTAACCGGACTAACAGAGGATGTATAGAACAGAATCACAACGAATAAAAATAAATCAAAGAATTTGTGTGGCCTGATGCACGAAAACAAACTTTTAGGATACCCGTTATAAGGATTAAATGTCATTTTTATAGCTGTCATTCATTGTCTGTGGTTTATATCAAGGTTATAAAAGGAGTAAATAAACAGCAATCAAATGTTTGTGTTTTTTTTAAATAAGCAAAGTAATCAACGAGTAGTACCGAAAATAACAATAGCACCGCTTGCGGTGTTAATGCTCGTCTATTAAGTACAGCCAATTCTGACAAGTTCTAAGATAAAAAGGGGGCGAAAGTCCATAAATTATGCTTTCCGTAGTATGCATTAATATAATGAACAAGTATTCCAAGTTTCAAGTTGACCCCAATTTGCTACCATTAAGTATTTGCACGACGACGACGAAGACGATGACACAGCAGCTAAAAATGAATGTTTTAGTGAGAATTCTAACATGCCTTGTGATTTTGTCACTATTCACAACTTAGAGAAAAAAAAACGGGTTTAACTGCCAATAAAGACTGATTAAGAACTAAATATATATGCGGCTGTTCTGATTTTTCTGGACGCTCTCCCTCCGATAAGATGGATTTACAAAACATTGTAAGGCAACAAAAATAACGGAGTTTTATTGAAATCTTCAAGCTTCCGTTCCTATTATGTTTTCTTCCCATATGTTAATAAAATAACATCTCAAATACACTTATGCCACAGGTTTTATCCATACCAGATAAAAATTACAGACGATTGCTTATCGAAAGACATTAGTCAAGTGTTTGATTGCAAGCGGTGCTCTTGCAACACTTTGATATGATCAAAAGGACAGTAAAAAAAGTTTGAAATATTAAACATAGCACGTGTAACCGTTGTTGTTTATTGTGTTAGTCTGCAATGTTTCATATTTGACTACTCCTCTTGGGTGAAATTTAACATAATGTTCTATTTTTTATTTGCAAATATGATGTGTATGTAAAGTTCTAAAATTATTGTTACACTAAGTCACGATGGATATTATGCGTCTCAAGAATAAAATGGTTTTTTTAAACAAGGTGTGACAATACGAAAAATCACAGCAGATATAAATAATCTCCACTTAAAAATTAGTGTTTACAAACAAAATAGTGTTAAGTAAGTGATTCACTTATGATCTTGTTAAAAACAAAATGGTATTGGCCTGAGCTGTATTTAACTTTGTTTATTATTTCTAAATTATAATTATAATTTTATTTATTCTAAATACCCGAATTTTCAAAAATTGATGCAAATATCATTATTGTGCCATGAATAATGTTAACATTATTCATATTCAAGCAGAGAAAGAGTAGCGGTTGAAAATGAATGTACTCAGAGCTATAATTGAATTATTTTTATCAGTTTATTTGTTACTTGACATGTTTTTGGAAACATGTGCATAGTTCGTCTTATAGAATGGGGGTTTGTAGGTAAAAACCCTTAAATTTCTTAGTTAAGATTAAAATGCTATAAAAATTTAAAATTTTCCCATTTTCACATTTAAAGTCTTTATATGCTTTAAAATGTAAAAAGCTATGTATATTTAGAAAAAAATCAAAAAAATTTGTAAATTTTTTTTTTCATTAAAAAACGCCCGGAAAAATGATTTTTAAAAAGTGTCAAAGTAATTAAAAATAAGGGAAAAGGAGCTTTAGAACAAATGTTCGTTGGTATTCCTTAATTTGTCAGGGAAAATGAGCAGAGAAGATGAAACAATCGTAAATCAATCAGTAGTTTTTATTTGTACTTGTTATTAACTAATACTGAGTGATTGTAAATTTAATATGTAACTCAGTATTGGTGTTCTTGAAAGACATGTGTATTGTACAGTGTAGTTCTCTTGAAATTAAACTTTTAATCACCACCTACTGTATTTTTTTGGTCACTTTATTAAATGAGAATGCTTCTTTACAGTAGAGCCACACTTAAGGTATAATCTTAATCTTTTTTGTAACGACGCGTAATTTAAAAGAATGCTTAAATCTAGATATATGTACAACAATAGAGTTAAGTATCATAATATGTTTAATATGATGTTGTATAGTTAATGTTAGATAGAAAAATTTAGTTTATTTATTATAGTTTTTTTTCTTCAGTTAATTGTTATAACTTTAATACCAATCAAGTTTTAATTTCTTTAAACATCTTTTCTTGATATTTCATCTCAGTATTATTGTGATTGTAAATATGATATATCTTGATTATAAATTACTTGGACTACAGAACAAACAGTTACAAAATTTCGTGTCATTATTCTATTTTCTTTTATTCCATAATTGTACACCTTCTTTTAAAATAGTCAAATACATGTTTTAAAGAAAATACAACTTTAGCCTAATAAACGTTTTCCAACAGCAAACACTTAATTAATAAATATGGCTATAAACAGGAATCAAAGTAGAGAAACAGGAAGCAGAGGTATCTTAAATTTTTTACCTATTCACTCACCATTTACAATAAGATGAGTATAATAGCACTTTAACAGACGTTTAACTGTAACTGGTTATCTAAACACGCAGGTAAACCCCTTTTCTGTTAACGTAAGATACGAATTTCTGAATTATATTAATAATGATTTACATGTATATTAAATCTGTATCTCTTACAACGATGCTAATTATAAGTTACTTAAATTGAAGAAGATATCTGTTTAAAAAAGTCAAAAGTTGATGCTGAATTTGACTTTTTCACTCATCACATTATGTACTGAAATCCGCATATTCATGTAATAGGTTAACGAATTATCCTTATTTTTTTAAAAATATGTTTAAAAGAAAAGGCAATCTTAAAGCTTATCAGAAATGGGCCTATTTAGCGCTATGTGTCCTGATTATCAATACCTGTTTTAATCACAGTGAAACATTCAAGCTTTAACATTTATATAAAATCATAATTTATTAGAAAAAAAAAATATCTCGGTAAATACCGCATTTTGCAGTGATTCG